>NC_054540.1:7540445-7590445 GCF_017654505.1 Polyodon spathula
GCCCTATAAGTAGCAGCCTTCCTCATCCAGCACATGATTAGGGTATACAGACTCCATAATGGCACCGTTTTGGCCGTCGGGTGGTGCAAACCTGTTTATCAGCGTCCCGTAACAGGGCTGTTTTATTTCTGCTCATTAACATTGAAAAGCACAAACAAACATGCTAAAGGAGATGCAAGGATGAAACCAGCCTGCAGCATCATCAGCAATAATATTAACAGGGATAACCACCCTTGAAGTTCAGTGACCCAAATCGGGACATTCTGTGCAGCAACCGCTCAGTGAGGAAACAATTAAAAAGTAATTAATTGATGGCTGTGTCTTGTCTAATATGATAATTGTGTTGTTATCTTTCTGTGTACAGTAGAAGAGATTTAGAGAGGGATATTCAAATGATGCCTTGGCTTGCTTATATGCAGGGTTATTAATCTTCTTGCAAGCTGACAGTGGTAGAACACTTTCATATGAATTTGCCACAACTGGTCTACATGTATTAACTTTGTCTATTGTATGGGGTATGACAAGGTGGGATAGGCAATTGGAAACACTAGTAATATGTACAAGTGGGCTACATTCCCATCTCTGTACGCTGTGATACACAGTATACAAACAGCATCTCCCTGTATACCCGATAGGGAGGTAGTATCTATTTTTTGTAATGCAATACAAACTAAAAGTCAATAAATTCTCTCATGTGTGAACACACACATTTTTACAGATAAAATTGAAATTTGGTAAATGCCATTTTGGATAACAGATCTACAGCATGTTACTGTACAAATTGAAAGCCCCAAATTAAACTGATATTCTCACTGAAGGCTTGAACAACAACAGCCTCTTGAGATTGTGAAATATGAGGTACGTGTTGCCAGGCTGTGTAGATGTGAATTCTACTTCTGTGGGTTTGCTTTTAATCTTTGCAGCACATATGAATGCCTGCAACATTTTTAGTTAGCTTTGTGGATTAAATAGGAAATGAAAGGAGTGATAAACAGTAGCAACTTGCTTTATATATAAAAAATACAGTGGCTTGCAAAAGTATTGACCCCCCCCTTGGCATTTTTCCTATTTTGTTGCCTTACAACCTGGAATTAAAATTGATTTTTTTGGGGGTTTGTATCATTTGATTTACACAACATGCCTACCACTTTGAAGATGCAAAATATGTTTTATTGTGAAACAAACAAGAAATAAGACAAAAAAACAGAAAACTTAAGCGTGCATAAGCATTCACCCCCCCAAAGTCAATACTTTGTAGAGCCACCTTTTGCAGCAATTACAGCTGCAAGTCTCTTGGGGTATGTATCTATAAGCTTGGCACATCTAGCCACTGGGATTTTTGCCCATTTTGCCCATTCTTCAAGGCAAAACTGCTCCAGCTCCTTCAAGTTGGATGGGTTCCGCTGGTGTACAGCAATCTTTAAGTCATACCACAGATTCTCAATTGGATTGAGGTCTGGGCTTTGACTAGGCCATTCCAAGACATTTAAATGTTTCCCCTTAAACCACTCGAGTGTTGCTTTAGCAGTATGCTTAGGGTCATTGTCTTGCTGGAAGGCGAACCTCCGTCCCAGTCTCAAATCTCTGGAAGACTGAAATAGGTTTCCCTCAAGAATTTCCCTGTATTTAGCTTTTTGTTTTTATTCTGAAATCATGAGAACCACTAATACTGCACACAGACAGAGGCAATTCAACTAATTGTGTGGTTCGTTAAGGTCATTTTGTGCACCTGAATTAATTTAGGTTTGCCACAGCAGAGGGTTTGAATACTTACGCAATCATGACTTTTCCATTTTTATTTCATGTTAATTATCTATTTACTTGTTTCTTTTTGTTTTTGCTTTGATTGTGTGGAGTAAACTGTGTATATAACACATTAAGTCCTACTTCAAAGAGTCATGACTTGAAGCTTTAAAGCAACAAAATGTGCAAACTGTAAGAGGGTCTGAATACTTTTGCAAGGCACTGTGTGTGTGTGTGTGTGTGTGTGTATATATGTATAGCTCAAAGAGCTAAACGTTTCGATATGTTGTAAATATCTTTATACCAGTCAAAAGTTTGAGTTCACTTGCTGGAAACTAGTTTTTTTAATAATTGACAATGTTTTACGTCATATACGTTTCTGTAAATACTTGAAAATGAAAACACATGTTACCAGATACAAAACAAAACATAAGGAGTATCAAAGCAATGTTCAAGAAAATTGAAAATTGTCTCTAAATCTTGGATTCCTCAAAATAGCCACCCTTTGCCTTAATAACAGCCTCACAAACATGAGGCATTCGGTTAACAAGTTTCAGCAGGAAATCACCCAACATGTCTTCCCAGCTCTTCTGCAGCAATTCCCAGAGATGTAGGGCACTTGTGGGTAGCTTTGCTTTGACTCTTCTGTCCAGTTCGTCCCATACAAATTCTGTGGGATTGAGGTCTGGAGACTGGGCAGGCCAGGTTATTAGATTGAGTTGTCCTTCACTTTCCTTCTTCGCCAGATAGTTCTTGCACAACTTTGGGTGTGTTTTGGGTCATTATCTTGCTGGTGAATGAAGGACTGCCCAACTAGCTGTAATTCTGATGGAATGGCATGCCTCTGAAGTATGCTATGATAGCCATGCTGGTTGAGCTTGCCATGGACTTGGTAAAGATCACCAACTCTGTCACCAGCAAAGCAACCCCAGACCATGACACTGCCTCCTCCATGCTTGACAGTGAGAACCACACATGCAGAACTCATGCGCTCACCCTCTCTGCGTCTTACAGATACTTGGCGGTTGGACCCAAATATTTCAAATTTGACTCATTGGTCAAGAAGACCGACTTCCACTCCTCAGACGTCCAGTTTCTGTGTTTTTTAGCCCAGGCAAGTCTCTTCCTCTTATTCTTCACTCTTAACAATGGTTTCTTTGCAGCAATTCTTCCAGTTAGGCCAGTTCAAGCAATCTCCTCTGAACAGTTGATGTTGAAACACCTGTACTTCTAGCAGCATTTAGCTGAGCTTATATTTCAGGGGCAGTTAATCGCCGGTTTCACAGGCTTGTGACTCGAATGAACTCTCTGATTCTGAGGTCACCCTTGGCCTGCCTGACCTTAAATCTGGCCTGTATGGTAGGGTGGCAAGAAGGAAGCCATTACTCAAGAAAGCCCACCTTGAATCCCGTTTGAAGTATGCAAAAAAAAAAAAAAAAAAAAAAAAAAAACCACTCAGGAGATTGTGTAGACATGTGGCAAAAAGTTTTGTGGTCGGACGAAACCTTTTTTTTTTTTTTTACTTTGACAGTGTAGAGTATGGTGTGTGGATAAGTGGGGGAAAAAATCCTCATTTAAATGCGTGAAACTCTGAGGCACTGACACAACAAAATGTGAAAAAAGTTCAAGGGGGTGTAGACTTTATATAGGCTATGTATGTGTGTGTGTCTAATATATATATATATATATATATATATATATATATATATATATATATATATATATATATATATATATATATAGATAGATATATGATATAGATCTAGATATATATATATATCTATATCTATATCTATCTATATCATATATACCTAGATACACACACACACACACACACACACAATGTATAAGGCACACCAGAGCAGAAGACTTATCATAGTGGCTTCTGCTGGTTTCTGGTTTCACTAGCAGCAAATAAAATTGCTTGTTTTGATTAATTTCCCACTGCTATCTCTCATATGAAATAATGCCCCTGTAGTTTTTTGGTTCCTGTTTTTCCAGATAGTATTTTGAAAATGTCTTTATACTTCTTTACATTGACAGTGCAGCCATGTCAGTAACCGTGGTATACTTTGTCAGAACCACAGCCATTGCTTTTTAAGCTGGTATGAAACTGAATTCCAATGTCAGACTTCTATGTAAGGGTTTATAAGATTAAGAATGACAAATCGGGACAACTCATAAAATTGGGGTATCAATTCAAAAAGTGTATGAGCTTTTGTAATATTGTTACAGATTTAATGCATACAAGAGATTTGGTCAATTCCTTTGACAACCAGACCTACAGTATTTAATCAATCTTGTCAAGGGCTTTTACAATCTGTGACTTTAGAAGCTCAAAATCACTTAAGGCAACCACTGTAAAATATCATGATTGATATCATTACACCCTTACAGGTTGACAGCATTAGAAACCAAGCCCCCCCCCCACTACCACACACGCACACACACACACACACACAATGCTGGAAACTGTGCTGTACCTTGGAATCTGTACTTGGTCGTTTGAAGACTAAAGGGTGACATTCTCCTTCCATACCACTCGTCTAGCAGCTTCTGTGCTGAGAAGTAAGTGGGGCTAAATTGAAAACTGGTATGCGTCTTTGGTGTCATTATTAATTCCTCTTAACAGCCCTGTATCTGGTTCCAAGCAGCAGGTCGTGACCTCTCCCTCTCGTCACCAGTGGCACATGCCTCTTCTGGTGGTCTGTGAAGAGTGGCACAGGATTTGTGCTCATGAAAAGATGATGCTGCATTTTCCAGCTCAACTTTTGCATCCTGTTGTAGCACATGCTCTTCAGTGTTCTATACAGACATAACTAACAGATAACATAAACCTGCTGTGCCATTATAGTACCAGAAACCTGGTCTTGATACCAACCACTTTGCCATTCCATAATTCAAATGTATAGGGGTTAATAAAGACATTGTTCATCACCTTTCCTTTTCAACATGTATATTGACAGCAGCAGCTTGTGCTTTATTCCTCGTCTACTGATCTATCTGTCCACATTCTTGTGTGATTTCATGTTGGCCTGCGAAGTGAGCCCTGTCTGTTATCATCAGTTATTCAAATTCGGTAATCGTGAAGACTTTTTGATCTGTTCTTTACAAAGCCAATTTAGAACAGTTTCACTGCATTGCATTTTCTTTATTTCATTGAAATAAAAAAAATGTTTTTTAAATAAATAAACTTGGTAAACCGGTCCCATCATTTCTAAATACTGTATATCGTACTGTAGTATAGTGTGAGTACATCATATTCATTTAATGTCCTTACTCTGGAGTAGAGATGAATGAATATAGCTGGAAGATTCCATATCCCTGTTGTAGATAGGTGCTTCTCTCATCTGCAGTATTATATATGACTACAGCACTTCCTTTCTTTACTGTTTATTCAGGATCCTCATATGCCGCAAATCAGTGGCCTGTCAATGGGCTGTATTTATGAGCTTGTTGAAATGTACCAGGGCACGTAGTGACAGCCTCATGGCATCTTCTGATTGTAAAACTAAATATACAGGGGGCATTTTGCGGTTGTGCCGGCAATGACTTGAAATAATAAAACGGTGAGGTCTGATTTTTAATTTGGTCCTAAGTAAAATGCCCGCTGTGATGTATCTTCGGACAGCTGCCTGGGCTGGGACTCCCAGGACGTTATTGAACCAGAGACTGCCTTGTGCTTGCCAGCCGCATACCCTGTTCAACCCTGACTGATCCTCCATTCCTCCTTGTAAATTATTCAGCATGGTATCTTGTGTAACTTAATATCAAAATGTAATTTCCAATATGCCACTTGCAGCCACTTTTCATTCCTAAAATAAATTTGAAAGACGCAGTCTGTCAAGGAATTGGTGTGCCTTCATTACAAGCCTACAATGGGAAACCATCTTAGTCAAGACAAAAGGTGGCTGTGACCCCTGATAGGAGTTCTAACATGTTTTGGCAGTACTGTTTGATGCCTCTTTATGCAAACTTTCATTTCCCAAAAAACATTACATCAAGTTATCATTTTCAGCGTCAAACAATGTTAGAGAAGGAAAAGCTGGCGGGGAAGACATGACAAGAAAAGGAATCGAATCATATTTATCAGTCAGTACCACGTGATCCCCCCTCTTGTGCCAATGGTTTGATTCACAGTTTTTTACACTGAACTTAAAAGAAGTAAATTGACAGTCTCGAAGGGTCACAGAATACATCACTGCAGCTGTTCTGTGGTATGAAACCAGGATATCCGGCTACCATGGACTTGGCTGTCATCCACTAGGCCTTTACTGCCCCTCACCAGCTCCAAAAGCCTCACCTCTCCTGTGCTAGAAGATGTGCTTTAGCTGGGAACAGATGTAGACGTGTCTATAGTGGAAGTGCCCATATATCACAAATTAGGGGCAGCAGATTTGGAAGCTATTAGGAAATACATCCTTAATGCTGAATTTCTCTTGCTTTTTTTATGACCTTGGCTACCTCGTACCGGTGTAATACCCAGACCACAGTGTAGCCCACAGCATTATCAGCAACGCAGTGGATTGTGAAACCTGTATTGCCTGAACAGTGGTCCTGATGCAGTAGCACACTAGCACAGATACAGTACCTTAGTACTGCATTGCATTTCCAGTGTGAACTAGTTTATTATTATCTTTGGTATGTCAAAATGTATTCATGTTCGCACTGTGGTAAAATTCTACCAGTGGTTCATACTTTTGTAGCAGACAATGTGCTATCATTGCCCCCTTAGTACAGGATGAAGGTAGTTTGTTAAGGTTATTATATTCACATTTTTCACTTTAGGTTCATATATAGCTAGGAATCGGTCTGTGACTCCTCCTTCACAGCTTTTTAGACAGGCAGTGGGTGAGCTCAAAGTGTAAGTTAGCTCTGCATCCCTGGCCTGTCTGGCTAGTAATTAGGAGAGTTCTGTGAGGCAGGGAGGGCTACTCCACAAACTCCTCTGTGCCTTCTCCATTACCATCCCTGTAGCAGCAGCTCTTGGAAGTGAATCAATTGCTGACGTTCCTTTCCTGAAGAGCCCCATATTTGGCCGTGGCAGGATAGGACTGGAGTTGTGTAGGTCGCTCCAAAAGCCAGTGTATTTTCCTTACTATGGAAGTCATTCCCTTGTGTGAAAACTGCTGGAAAAACGGCAGCATTTCCTACCATCTTTTGAAATTTGCAACAGTATTATCTTCAGTTCAGGTGCAGGGATAGTATAACTTTATTTTAATAAAAAGAGGCCACAGACATTGCCAAGTCCAGTTCTGAAGCTTTTTCTTTCCAGGTGCCTAAAACAAACAAGTAAAATGTAATTTCTTCATAACACCACTGTGCTCTATAACAGTGTTACTCAACATCCAATCCAGTCCATGTTTTTCCTCCAAGCAGGTTTGGTCACGCTTTATATTAAGAGCTGTTTCTTTTTGTTTATTATCTGTTAACAAACAACGAATAAACATGTTGATGTACATTATTTATTTTCTGTTAACTGTTAGTTAAAGATATATAATAGGCCAGCTAAAACTGCAAACGCCAGAGCCCTATAGATGATCAATTAAACCAGAGCCCTATGGATGATCAATCAAACGCCAGAGCCCTATGGGTGATCAATACTCAGTCGATCATGTGCTTGATATCGGTTCAAATTGTTACTGTAGAAGTGTTTAGCAAATTAAATCAGGTTTATTAACCTTAACCCTAACCTTTATCTAAAAATGAACAATGTTTGTTAACAGTTAATAAACCAAAAAGGGCCCTTAAAATAAAGCATGACCGCAGGTTCTAATGTAGTTAATCGAAGCTGTTAAAAGGCAGTTGACTAATTTATGACCTAGTTCTACATCCCAGCTAAACTCTCCTTAACATAAGACATTGTTCTGGTGCAGGGGTCTCCAACCCTGGTCTGCAGAGCTACAGTGGCTGCTGGTTTTTGTTTCAACCGATCTCTCAGTTACTGAATTGAACCAATTATTGGCTTAATTAGTCAAGATTAACAGGTGTTCCAGATCTTTAGCCACTGATGATGTAAAGACACCTATAAAACCTTCTGGATAGGGGCTGTCCAGGACCAGGGTTGGAGACCCCTGCTCTGGTGTATATCTGCCCTCTCATCTTGGCCCCTTGACCAGTGGATATGAAGTTTGGCTCATATATTAGGCTATCACCAGCCAATACAAAGGTCATCATTAAAAATGCCTGTAAGATGAGGCTCCCGAATGCAGGATGCGCCCTATAGCCTTGATCTCACCGGTTCGAGTCCAGGCTATTCCTTTGCCAACCGAGGACGGGAGCTCCCAGGGGGCGGCGCTCAATTGGCCAATTGCCGCCTGGGGGGAAGGAGGGCCAGGTCAGCCAGGGTGTCCTCTGCTCACCGCGCACCAGCGCCCCCTGTGGTCTGGCCAGGCGTCGTGCGGGCTTGCCTGTAAGCTGCCCAGGGCTGCCTTGTCCTCCGACGCTGTAGCTCTGGATGGCTGCATGGTGAGTCTGCAGTGTGTAAAGAAGCGGGCGGCTGACGGCACACGCTTCGGAGGACAGCATGTGTTCGTCTTCACCGCTCCCGAGTCAGCGCAGGGGTGGTAGCGGTGAGCCTAAAAGGAACTGGACGTTACTAAATTGTGGAGAAAACAATAAAAATAATAATAATAATAATCACGTACAATCAATCAAATGCAGGCAAGCCTCTTTTGCATAGTGTTTAAGGCATTCACTTGCACTGTGCATGGATGCTGGTTTGAACTCTGCTGTCTTCCAGACACATTGGTGCAGAAACTCAGGATCTCATAGAGGTTGTTGTTGGTGAGATGAGATTAAAAGCTCTATATCCACAAATGCAGACGATCCTTGCAGGCATTAGGAAAGACTTCAGCTTTAGGTTCACCGGTTAGAACTTAAATAAAAAACAACAAAAAAAAGATTTTTCCATTCTGTTAAACATACTGAGACATTGGAAAGTTGATTCTTTTGAGCAAAACATGTCACAGAACCCATGAATTTGTTTCCACTCAGAGCAAACATCAAATAAAGGCATATACTTGCACAGAACTGTACAAAAAGTGGTGACATTACGTTCTAAGCAACTAGCAGAGCAATATCCCAAACAATTTAATGAAAGTGGAGGGAGCAGCTTTAAGGAGAAACAAACTTCAAATTGTCCAAAGACTTTTGTGCAAAAAATGTACCGTTGCTTACACTTGACAATGCAAAACCTAAAGGGATGATGTTTACGTTCTGGAGAAGCATGAACCCCGATTTGCAGCTCTTGTAGTCGTTCCTCTGAGGTGCTTAACCTGTCAACATTGTAAATGCAGAACGATCCTTCTGATCTTTTAATGTACATTTTGTAATACCAGAAGCACAGCTGTGTTTAACATTCGCGAAAATTCTCAATTTACAACCTGAACAGTTATTTAAAAAAAAACTCAATTTCAGTGTACTGTTAAAAAAATAAATAAGTAAATAAATCTGTTTACTTTTGACTAGAAGCGTGTGTTAAAAGAAGACATACATGTGAAATACATTAAACGTGTTTACTTTGCACAAATACTAAAATATCACATTATATTACATGAATAAATATATTGTTTAAGTTCAAATCTTTGTTGCCGTGACCATTCTGTAAAATTGTCTATTTTTAGCCATGACTGTGCTGTGATTTTTACATATTTTTACCATGACAGTCATATCCCTAGTCAAAATACACATTTATTATATAATTTATATTTGACCTCTGTTTTATGAAGATAAAAGAAACACTAAAGTTGTTGAATCGTTGCAGTTCTTGTGTCTAAACACTGCAGAAACCATAAATATATGAACTGATACACTATTTCATTATTTAGTAGGTCCTTCAAATAGTATTAGTTGTTGTTTGATGATGATAAGCTCCGACAGGTGACAGGCACGTCAAGTAACTTTAGATGGTGCAGGTGACACCTAGCCAGAAGTGTTGGGAGAATTACAGTGGATAGGTTAATGTTTACAGCATCGAGAACAAATCACAAATTCCCGTCACAGTCCTTGAAGTGATTTTTCTTTTCTGATGCTTTTTATCCGTTAGAAATCCAGGGTATTTTAATGATGTCACACAAGAAGTAGGGATTAATAAAATATTAACATGGAATGTGCAACCAATTGGATTAGGAGTGCCATGACTGTGCATATTTGCAATGTGTGCAATGTGAGTCTTTCCTATTTTATTTATTGGAAAAGCTTCTAAGCCATTTTTTAACCCCCTACATTTGATTTTTCCCATTGGTTTAATTCTCTAATTTCAATTTAAACTGTGGTTTTCACTTAGATCTTGTCAGCGGGGGGGGGGGGGGGGGGGGGGGATTGAATCACATTGTTATTTGTCACTCACAGAATCAATTCTAAAGATAAAAAACTGTGTTCTTTCTGATGATTTGTATTCCCAAATGTTCCACTGATGTTCACATTCAAGACTTGGTGTCTCTTAGTATATCTGAACAATGTTCTCTTCTCTTCGGACTCTCAAGAAAGCAGTTTTGAAGCCCATCAGTAACTTTTAAAACAAAATCTGCAAATAAGACATTTCATTGACAGAAATGGTTATTATTCTTACAAACTTTTTTATATTTACACATCCTCTTTTAATTGTACAGTTGTACCTTAGTTCTGCTTTTCAGTATTTCATTTCATAAATTGGTAAATTGCTAATATTGTCTTTGAATTTCCTTTAACCTCTTGCCAGCTGAGATGCTTCTCTTCAAAAGGTTGTACCAGAGGTATAACTCAGGGCAGGTTTCACTCCAGCAATCTCACAGCACTTCCTGGAGCAATGTCTCTGTGGGGTAGTGCTCAAGTTTGAATTTGAGTTCGCTGGAATGTACATTTAAGGGGGTTATTTTAGCGTTAATGCTTACCATATGTAAATTAAATGGGAATTTAATCGAATAAATGGGCTTGGTCACGCTAATGTGGATAAATAATTGGACACACATGTCAAGAAACAAGTGTTCATAAAGACATTTGCTCCAATTAGTTGTATATGTTAGAGAAAGACTACAATTTAAAGATTACAGATTTTGGACTGCTATAGGCATTTTAAAGGCCATAAACCCTGCCCAGATAAAATCTGGTTGCAATGTGTAATGTGTACTGTGTGTGTGTGTGTGTGTGTGTGTGTCTGTGTGTGTATGTGTCTATATATATATATATATATATATATATATATATATATATATATATATATATATATATATATATATAATCACACACACACACACACAGTGCCTTGCAAAAGTATTCAGACCCCTGACCAATTCTCTCATATTACCAAATTACAAATGGTACATTGAAATTTCATTCAGTTTGATATTTTATTTTTAAACACTGAAAGTCAGAATCAATTATTGTAAGGTGACATTGGTTTTATGTTGGGAAATATTTTTAAGAAAAATAAAAAACTTGAAATATCTTGCTTGCATAAGTATTCAACCCCTGTGCTGTGGAAGCTCCCAGTTTGCACCGATGAAAGAAATTGCCCTAACGAGGACACAATTACCTTACCATTGGCCTCCACCTGTGAACCATTAAAGTTGCTGTCACATTTTCTGGATAAAAACCCCACTGTTGAAGGATCATTGGTAAGGTTGTGAATCTGAAGGAAAATGAAGACCAAAGAGCATTCTACAGAAGTTAGAGATAAAGTAATACAAATGCATAGATTAGGGAAAGGGTACAAAATAATATCCAAGTGTTTGGATATCCCAGTGAGCACAGTTGGATCAATAATCAGGAAGTGGAAGCTGCATCACACCACCCAGGCACTGCCAAGAAAAGGCCGTTCCTCAAAACTCAGCGCTCAAACAAGAAGGAGACTTGTGAGAGAAGCCACAGAGAGGCCAACAATCACTTTGAAGGAGCTACAGAGTTCAGTGGCTGGGAGTGGAGTAATGGTGCACCAGTCAACCATATCAAGATCTCTGCCTAACACTGGCCTGTATGGGAGGGTGGCAAGAAAGAAGCCGTTGCTCAAAAAGTACCATCTGAAAGCACGTCTGGAGTTTGCCAGAAAGCATGAGAGTGACCCAGCTGCGATGTGGGAAAAGGTTTTGTGGTCAGATGAGACCAAGATAGAGCTTTTTGACCAAAACTCAAAGCGCTATGTGTGGCGCAAACCTAACACTGCCCATGCCTCAAGACACACCATCCCTACAATGAAGTATGGTGGTGGCAGCATCATGCTGTGGGGATGCTTCTCATCAGCAGGGACTGGGCATCCTGTTACAATTGAAGGAAGAATGGATGGATCAAAATACAGGAAAATACTGCAAGAGAATCTGCTTCAGTCCACTAAAAAACTGAAGCTTGGGAGGAAAGTCACCTTTCAGCAAGGCAGTGATCCCCAGAACAAGACCAAAGCAACATTGGAGTGGCTCAAGAACAAAAAGGTGAATGTCCTACAGTGGTCCAGTCAAAGTCCTGATCTCAATCCCACTGAGAATGTGTGGCACTATTTGAAAATTGCAGTCCACAAGCGTCGTCCAACCAACCTGAACAACCTGGAGCAAATCTGCCAAGAAGAATGGGCCAAAATCACTCCGACACTGTGTGCAAAGCTGGTACATACTTACCCCAAAAGACTTAAAGCTGTTATTGCAGTGAAAGGTGGCTCTACCAAATATTAATGTGTGGGGTTTGAATACTTATGCAAGCAAGATATTTCAGTTTTTTATTTTTCTTAAAAACATTTCCCAACATAAAACCAATGTCACCTTACAATAATTGATTTTGAGTTTCAGAGTTTAAAAAAAAAAAATATCGAACAGAATGAAATTTCAATGTACCATTTGTACTTCAGTAATATTGGAGAATTGGTCAGGGGACTGAATACTTTTGCAAGGTACTGTGTGTGTGTGTGTGTGTATATATATATATATATATATATATATATATATATATATATATATATATATATATATATATATATAATATAGACACACACAATTTCAACTATAAAATATATCATATTATCTGGAGTTTGAAAACAAAAAATCCCTGATGTATTCTGTGATGTACTATATATAAAATCTACAGTCCGGTTCAGTCACAAAGAGCGTGTCAATAATTTGTAGCTTTCATATGTCTCAAAAAAAGAAAAAAAAGGTTAATGATAACTAATTTGTTGTAATTTACCTACTAGTTAAAATCTAAAAAGCAAGACTAAGTACTGTTATGAAGGAAATTCGTTTTCTATCCATGGGCCCCCCTCGCACTCCTTTGCTCCATTTCTCCTTTAGCAGAACAGATTGATAAGAGTTTAATGCTCATATATCTAATGCTGTAGTGTCCTATAACCTGTTTCCATGAAACACAGTGTGGGTAGGTTTTAGTGTGTGTCAGATTGCCTGCTTGGCGCCACTGTACTATAACCAGGGGAGCTACTGAGCCTAGAATGCTGATATAACCACATACCTTAAAGGCTTGAAATAGTCCTTACTTATGATGCATCCATGAACTTTCAAATGTGAAGTGGTCTCTTTAGCTTTCACTTTTAAGTTGGCGTGCATACAGTACTCTTTGGAGATGAGCATGCATGCTAAATTTGAAGAAAAATAAGAAATAAATTGAATAATTAGGGTGTAGGCATTTGAGGGCACCTGCAGTCGAGCACTGTAGTATAGCCTGGTAAATAATAATACAGAAATAATAGAGAACACAAATAATAAAATATTAAATGCATATTAAGAATGTAGCTTGTTATAATCTGTCGTTTTACTGTAAATTGTAGTAAACTGTGTTGCATTGTTATAGTGTCACTGCAGTGCAGTTAAACTGTGATTTAGCTGCATGTAACAGTTATTTCAAAGGAATAAATCCACTTCCATACTTTTTCAGCATGTTTCCCAGACCCAGATTGGCTTTAGTTTTAAAGTAACATTAGTTAATCCAAGATTACTGTCAATTGGGGTCTATGAAACCAGCCACTACAGTTATACAGGGGCGTTATTACATGCTTAAACCTACTAACCTACTGTATTATCCTTCCCACATTTTTTGTCCTCAAGCAATAATAACAGTCAGATGTACATTAGTGTCATGCGCTCAAAACCCACTGAAGAGGCAGCTGTCAAAGAAGCACATTTCCTTCTCAGCTGTTTAGAGAAACAGATAACTGGCAGTACCTGACTAGTTATCTCTCAGGAGCTTTGTATAAGTCAGTTTGGTTTAGTTTAGTTTTTTTGCTTTTATAATACAGCTGAATGTGCTCTTGAGTTTGAGAGACAGGGTGATTTTGTTAAAAAAATGATTGCGCAATTACAGTATTTGAACAACAGGTGGCAGCAAGCATTGGATTCCATTGGATTCAAAGGTAAAGCCATGTATTAGTACTTTTCAGTGCAATGAAGTATCTCAAAGCAGTACAAGGTGAGCTGACAAAAGGGTCTTGCATACAGGCATTAGTGTTTGTGCCAGTTCGTATTTCAACTGAACTGATTGTATTTGGTCCCTTCATGTGAAGTTACAGCCATTTATTTTAACGTGTAAATTCAGGATTTGGACCAGGTTCTGGTGGATAATAGCGAAGAACAATTCCATGTGAGATCCAGGTCAACAGAGGTCCATCAGGCTAACCAAACCTGATACAGTAATATTATTTTACTTGTGATCTGCTCCACTCTTTTATGGCAGCATACCACAGTAAAACTATAGCAGTGTTAAAAAGCATAGCATGTAAATGTATTGTAAGCACATTAAATTCATAATTTTAAACCAAGGCAAAAGCAATGCTAAACTGCAAAAGTATAGTGCAAATTTAACTTGGGTAAATCTCACCAAATCATATTCAATGTGAAAGACAATATGGGGTCTCATTTTAAAATTTTGACAATGGTATCATAATGGTATGAACTGATATTCACTGTTAATCTACTGCAGTGCCAGAGTGAGGAACAGCCAGGCCACTAAATAATAATTAAAAATCCATTGTGTTGTTGTGTTGGTAATTCTGTGGTCTACTAATTAAGAACATAAGAAAGTTTACAAATGAGAGGAGGCCATTTGGCCCATCTTGTTAGTTTGGTTGTTAGTAGCTTATTGATCCCATAATCTCATCAAGCAGCTTCTGAAGGATCCCAGGGTGTCAGCTTCAACAACAGGAAATATTGCATATAGAGTTCTTGAGCAACAGGCAAAAAATATTTCTTTCGTCACCTGAGCTCAGTCCCCAGGCAGTTCTCCAAAGATAATTAAGCTGTCTGCTATACCACACATACTATTAAATGTCTCAATCTTCTTTGAAGGAATTCATTGGATTTATTAGTAGGTATCATGAATTTAAAAAAGAAAAAGAAAAAAGACTAGTGTTCTCACCTTTAAAAAGGAAACACAGTCTAGCTTCAAACTATTCTCTCCCCAATGGCTGGGGAGACAAATTGCTGGGCTTAATGACACATTGCAGGTCTGACCCACAGCTTGCAGGTCAGCTGAGGTCTTTACCAAAAGCAATAAATCCTGGAGGCTTTTCAGAGTGTTTTCAATTCTCTTTCCCCTGTGAATTTTAGAATAAAAAAAGACATTTCCATCAGAGTGGGAATATCTGTTTCTCCCTTTCAAGAGAAAAAGCAGTTTAAGTTGGATTTAGGGTCAAATTTAGGTGTCCCATAAGCAACTTGAAAGGCTAAGGTATTAGGATATTTGTAACACTGAATTACTTTGGACAATTGACCACAAAAAGGAAAAGATTCTATAGCAGAATCCCTGCTTCCCCAGTCGTCCCTCCCTTGGGCGTTAAACTATGTTAATTCTTAGCAAGTTTAAGAAGCAGTTCACAGGTGGGAAAGAGCTTGTGTGCCTGCAGCTAAAACACGGTCTCTGGGAAATGTAACAATCCCGTTAACAAGGTCTTGCATCTGAATACAAAGAACTGTGGGAATCTCGAGTGAATTAATGCCAATTTTCACTGTGGTTGCCGTAAGGAATATTGCATTGGCTCTAGCACTCCTGCATGTCAGGTACTGTCAAAGACTATTTAACCTTGCCTCACAACAGCGTACCTTACAAGACACTGCGTATACCTGCAGGGCTTGGCTTTTGTCCTGCACACAACTTATCAAACTTGAGCTTGTGACCCACACACTGTAATTGTATTAACCCCCACTTTTTTAGCAATTAAAGTTTTGTTACTTTCTTACTAGGAATTTTATATTTTACACAATTGAAAAACAATATGCAGTACAGAACTCGAGCACTGATATTGAAAGCAATGTTAAGTATTAATATGCAGCAGTGAGGGAGCATTCTAAATTGGGGAGAAAAACAGGGGTAAAAATAACAGGGTAAGTAAAGAGGGCCCGTAACTGTGGATTAAATTAGTGTCTGTCACTGAGAAATGTTATTTAAGTATAAAATTAAACATAGCTGGGGAGCACTGGAGCTTTAAATCAATGCAGCAGGTGACAATAGCCCACAGGCCTACCACTCCTACGTCCCGCCTGCTGCTGTATAGCTGTTTTGTTTTACAGAGTTTCTTTAGAGAATTGCTGGAGGATCAATTCAATTAAGACAAGATTCAAGCATTGGTGACATACATAATGAAGGGATTTCATAACAAATGGAAGGATTATAGCCTCTTGCCTATAGGTCATCCGAGGGTGTTTACTGAATACCGTTTAACCCACACAGCTCATTCATTTTGTTAGTTAATAGTGCCTGCATAGTGAGTTTGGGAACCGAATGCCACAGATCAAAGGACTGGGAAGATGGGTCAACACAAGTTAGAAATATCTCTCAATGACCTGGTTTAATTATTCACAGGCTCTTTTGTAAGCAGGCTTTAATCAAAAAAACGTTGCTGACTGGCTGCACATGTTTAACCCTTTTAAAGAGACATTGATATTGAGCGAGGCTGGTTATCCGATTGGGTGGTGCTCTGGAAACTTAAGTTCCTATTTGGCAGTCTCAGCAAATTTAATTGAGAAACGTGTTATAAAAGTATAGAGTTAAAAGTAAACCGGAATATGTAATAAAACATAAAGAACATATGGTTAATGTATAGAAATTAGAGCTGTCAGTTAATCACAGTTCATTTCTGTGATTAATGCGTAATTTTTTTTTTTGCCGATTTAATTTTTTTAACACGCGTTAATCTCATTGCTATGTCTGAGCCTTTTGGCACACCGTACTTTAATCCTGGCCGTGGCAACACTGGATTGAGTGTCTGTGCAGTTATTGTTTAAATAGAATGTCACTGAACCGCATAATGGAGCACAGCACTAAAAATGAATGGGAGGTTTATTTATGTATTTGTTTTTTTGTAAAAATGTTCTGACAGCGCACTGGACAGAAAGACACTTACTTGTATACTGTCAAAGTGAGTTCCAGTATCACACACGGTATCACAGGAGTACATCTAGTCTGCTGCGTGCTGGACACGCCTTCACTTCTCAAAATACACTAGCAGCTCTTCTGCTACTGACAACAACAATGAAGATTTGAGAGCAATGTGGAATCATAAGACTGTCAACTTTGCGAATTGAACAGCCACACATATAGCCTCACGAAAGCCGCAATCTGACACATTTGGCAATACATGAAGTCTACAGAACTGGCATGTACTTTGTACGTTAATATGGATAAAGCCGAAGTTTCAGTCTTCGTTCAACCAATAAAGCTCAAATTGACTGTAGGGAAAAATATCCAACAATAATTTAAGTTTTAGGTTATTGTCACTTGTGTATCTTTCCAAATATACACGCACTTTTAAGAGTTTTGATCCCAATAACCACCTGTACACCGTGAACAGGATTAATAAGCTGTTGTGAACCTCAGAACTGACAAGTCGCTGAAGAACATGCTGTCTCTCCTATGGTTTGAAATCCTGTTTATTCTGTTTTCTGATCTCCATGTTGCTGATCAAGTTTGAACCGCACGTTTTAATGTGTTGGTTCTATTTGTAAAGTTACTGCCCTAATAGAAATGCAAGGTAGACTGTGAAATTGTGCAAATTTACCGTGGTCAAATAATAAAGAGGAGCCGCCTTCTGCGTAAAGCGTGTCCATAATCACTTTTAGGCTGGTATAACCTTTAAAAGGGAAGAAAATTACTTAAATGTGTAAGTATAAACAGAGTATTAGTGGATTTGCCTTACTGAAGATCATTTGAGTTGAAACTCTCTCCCATCTGTTTCTAAATTACCTTAGCAGTCAGTTGCGCTAGACTCGGCAGGGTGACTATCATCAGAAATACATTACATTACTCTGATTCACGGGTAAATATTCTGGGATATAGTATGTATAATCCCTCAAATAACTGATTAGCGGTTATGCAAATACTACCCCTGACATTGTATTCTATTATAAAGTTCCCGTTGCAAGTAAGGCAAAGGTCAACGTGTTGACTGATAGTATTGTAAACTGATGAGGGCATAGCCCAAACATTTGTCTGCATGTTTGATCAAGCCAAGGTGATTTTTATTGGAGCATTTTATAACACTTGGGAATCACCCTGGATCCCATCACAACCTATTAGTGATTATCCTGTGATTACTCCTAAGAATAGATGGTTGATGCTACAAAATGCTTTAATAAAATCCAGTGGTGGATTATCCCATCAGGGTACAAGTTGATTAAATTGATTTGAAGTTCTGGATAAATTTGGTAAGATAAATAAGTAACGGTTGCCTATCCCTCCGGAACAATTGAAAAATCTTTGACATTCATCACATTAAATCCATGCTGTCCTGCCTGCTCATGATGGCCCTGCACCTACATACTGTAGAGTGTTAAGGTAGTCATTTCAAAAGTTTTGCCCAATCTTTTTTTTTTTATCTACAAGTAGGGAAAAATAATAATAATAATAATATCATTATTTATAATATCAGCATATTTCATCGACTTAACAAAGATGAGGAATCAAGCAGTGAATGGTGACCAGAAAAGCCACTGCAAGGGGTATCAGAAGTAACTCAAACACAGAAAGTGCTGGGTTGACATTGCTTCTTGTTTTCCATGCTGGCAGCTACAGCAAGTCATATGTGGTTTTATTAATATGCACCCTCCTAACTGTGCTTATATTCCTGTTGCATCATGATTTTTTTAATTCACTGATGGTCTTACAGACTCCCTGACGTCCAGAGAGGGCAGATGGAAGAGCTGAACTTGTATAGTCAAAGAAAACTAATGATAAGCCTATTAAAGACATTGTATCACAGAGGCAGGTCCCTGGTAGGGGGCAGCACTCTGATTGGCTCACCCCTTGAAAGAGGGGCAGGGCTGTGAAAGAGGGAAAGGAAAAAAAAAAAGCAGGACTCTATTACTAGATAGTTGGGATAGGGATTTCTGAAGGGAATGCCTAGTAGATGCAGTTGCCTGTAATAGCAGATCAGCAGCAGTGCCACTGAAGGCACAATGAGAGTGGGATCGAACAGCTGATTGCTGAATGAGGGGGCTAGGATAGCAGAAGCAAGCAATGCTGGAGCAGGGAAGGAGCTGGGAGAGAAAAAGCAAGAGAGAGTGAAGCCTGAGAAAACCTACAGTGACCCAAAAGGACTGATGCAGTCAGTTTGGGATGAATAAAATAAGTAGATGAGTTTCAAAGCTCAGTGACAGTTTACCAAGGCAGGGTGAAAAAGGAATTGTGCAAGTTCTTTATTTTTTAAAAAGTATACCTTTATTTTTAGTCCTGTAGGACTTATCTTTGTAATGTGCCGGACAGCTGTTGTAACAGCACAGAATCCTGTGAAACAGCTAGCAGTGCAGAAAGACACCTAGAGCACAGAATTTGGAAGCATTTGCATTGTGTGTGTTTGGATACTGGGTTAAGATTGAGACTTTCCACTAAACAGTAGCTGCAGCAACAAAAAAAAAATCAACAGGAGAAGCATACAAAAAATATTAATTGTGGGTTGTCGTTTTTTTTTTAATACTGAGACATGGTAGAGAGTGAAACTGAGAACTGTGCAGCCACACAAGACCATGGAGAAGTCAAGTAGTGAGGACTCATCGATTCGTCGCAGCCCGTCTGTGGATAGCCGGGACAGTGACTTCGCTAGAGCTTCCACCTCGGGCAGGGAGTTCGGAGGCCGTGGCTTTACAGCTGGTGCTTTTTACGGCTCAACAGGCTCCCGCACGCAAAGTCACGCTGGTGCCACCTCCGCAGGGGCAAAGAGAAATAAATACAGTGCGCCCAAAGGCAGCAAGTACATGGTCTTTTACCTGGATCTATCCTTTGTGTTCCTTTTAGAATTCAAGAAGTGCAACATGGCAAGGGGCTGTCTCTGCTGTTTGAAATACATGATGTTCCTCTTCAACCTCATTTTCTGGGTAAGTAAACTTTTGTGGCTTTCTTAACTCTTGGTGAACCTGCTTGGTTAAAAGTAACATTAATTCCAATATGTTCTTTAGATGCAGTGTTAAAAGCCTGTTGTGTTGTTGTAATCAACAATAATAATTTATCAACATGCAAGATTTCCTTTCCAGGAGTTTAACTGTACTGTTTAACGGAGTCCCATAGGATCTGTTCCATAATCTATTTAAGTTCTTATTTCCTGACCTTTGTAAGCACTTCTTTAGATTGCTTTTGGCAACTTGTCTGTTCAGGTTCAAAGCATTTTTTTTTGAGTGTTTATAAGATGTTTTTAATATGAAACGTTAAAAAGGATACTTTTAATCATTCTTATTTTATATTTTTAAATGCAAAATGCAAATATTGCTTTTATGTGTTTAGTGTGTGTGACATTTATATGTTTGTATATTTGTGTCTTGTGCATGACTGCAAACACACACAAACTGAAAACAACACATACAGAATTTGCTATCTCCTGCCAGGTTGACACAGGAATAGTGCTGTTATTTCTCATTATTTGGCAAGGTAAGGGATATACGTACCAATGTATGTGAAAAAAAAAAGCAGCTTATTCTTTTGTTGGATCAGTTTGAATTCCACCCTTACTGTGTTTTGTAGTCTATTTCGCACAGCCACAGAAGAGTTTAATAGACAATTATGAGCTTAATTGGCAGGCACAGCAACATTTGCGGTGAGTTTGTGCAGCGACCTTTGCATAATCCATTCCATCCGGAAATCAAAAACCTCACTGACACAACGCATATAATTCATTGCTTGATATTTCAGCCATCCCAAATCTGAAAATGCAGTCTGTGTTTTAAACTGTGTATGTGGAGATGACAGCAAATTCAGAATTCCTAGATCTTCTTTTTTTTTTTTTACTGCTTGTGAGATAGTTGGACAATGATTTTGTAAATAAAAGGTGCCATTCATTATGGAGTTAGTGCATAATGATACTTTAGGAATGTCAGGTTTACTGACTTTCTGTGCCCCAGTCCTGTCACTCCCTCCTGCCATGAAGCTATATTTGCTGAACCGAGTGCCAGGTGCTGTGTCCACCCCTCACTTGCTGTGGAGTGTCCACCAGGCAAGGGGGCTCCACAGGGCTTACACTGGTAACTGGAAACACAAGGTAAACCAGCTCTAGGAATGCAAGGTATTTCCATACGGTCATCTAAAGCTTTCAGCAGTTGTCCTTGACCATCTGGCTTTTCTTTCTTATGGAGATTAAAAGAGTCTGAGCTGAGGGTTAGGGCAGCTTATAGTATTAATTGTGCGGCCCGGATTGCATATAATTCTGATCTTGCGGTGAAGAATATATAGGGTAAATTGGTGGTTGCAATTCAGCAGATAATGTTTCAACAGAAACTTGCCTGTTGTCTATTGTTAACTCTCCTTTGCTACCGAGTTGGTAATGAGAGAACATTATAAATGTTGTCATTTGCTGTTGATGCCCAAATCTCTGCATCAAATATGCACGCTCAGAGTTCCCAGTACTGTACTGAGATTTTTCTGCCTTCAAATGCGCCATCTTCATAAGATCCCACACTGAGCTCTGTGCAGTCATTTTAAATTCAAATGTGTTGATTGTGCTTTTTGAGCTACTGGTACCATCTGAAATACATGTATTATGTATTATCTACAGCAGGGAATAGTGTGAAGGCCGTACAGTATGCGCAAGTCACAATTATACTTATATCTGTATCTTGAACCGCTGAGCCAACCATGATGAAACTTGGTATGGGCATTCCTGTGCACACAAGGCCTTGAGGGAGTCATCGTATAGCTGCTTTTGTATGACATCCGATTGTTTGGACTATGGAAAAATATATTGCAGAACCTCTGTTTACATACTACTGAATTCAAGCTGAAAAGGTCAAATTTCATCTATCAGCTTGTGATTTGCATGTGCTGGAGCTCAGATCTAACACATGCATCCCAGGACAAAGTTATCATTATTTCCATACATATTAATATATTGCACTACTTTTCAAATGTCAGCTGAAAAGACTGTGTGTTGCAATACAATAATTTACAGTTTTATACTAATGTATAATTCTTTGGGGTCTGATTATTACATTCTACCACAGTTCATGTAAGGTCATGTATTTTTCAGAATATTTTCTAATACAAAACTGTTTTCATTTCTCTGAAAAGGCTCTTTGATGGTGATGTTTGAGCATAAAAAAGCAGTGTGTTGATTATTGGCCTGAATACATTTGACCATTCTTAATATCACAATGGGAGACTCACAGTCACGAGTGGATAAACAGCAAATGTGTCTGCATTCAAAATCCATGGGTAACTCCTTCCAGTTGTGTAATATAAATCAAGCAATACGCTTAGGGCATATGGATTACTAAACTGCATAGGAGAAGAAACGTCTTCCTTAAATGAATGGCCATACCGGTTCATTGATTTGAACAACGTTTAAGGTTCTGCCCACTAGTGAACCAGCCTGATGTCCCAGCATGGTGGAATTGCTTAAAGGTGAAAGCCACTTTGCCACAGGAGTTGATCCAGTCATCCAATCTTGATTTTGCGCACAATGGTAGAACCTCATACTGTGGCTCCTGCCTTAATGATATATTCAATAGCTGTCTTTTAAAACATCCAACATTGCTGGCAAACCAGCGAGAGTCCACCTCAACTATTGTCTTGCCACTAAGAATGATTTACCAATGAAATCATTTTCAAAGGTCACTGTATTTTAGTGATATTTTCACTATTGATTGTCTGTTACAATATGTAGCTGTATATGTTGTTTGAGATGCTTCACAAGATGTTTTGCTCTTTCTTAGACTAGCAATTGTACTGCATGCCTGTTACATGGGATATGCCTATCCATTGCCATTATTCTGAATTCTAGGAGCCTGTTGTATTTCATATATTATCTCAAAACTTTTATTCATTTTCTAATGACTGAAAATTAATTAGTTCTGTCTTTTTTTATTCTGTTTCTTTTTGGTGTATTAATGGGGGGCATATTGACATGTTCCATTCTAATTATGGATAAGGCAGTAATGTAATCCTGAATAAGCAGAAGGACAAATATGTTAAACAGTTGGGCCATCTGAATTTTGGTTCACACTAAAGTAATTTTGTAATCTCTTTTACAATCTTGTTCTCGTTTGGTGATTGTGTTCAATTGTTAATGCAGTTTGACAGGAGTTGATGCCATGAAGTACCACAGCAACAACATTGTATGTTGAAGGATTGAAATTGCCTAACTTAAAGCTACAGAAGCTACTTTCCTTGAGAGCACAGTATTAATTATTTTCAGTTTAAGTGAAAAATACTGTTAGAAAGGTACTCTTGAATATATATGCCATGTATGACCTTTCCCATACCTTTTAGGATGTTACATATAAATACATAATTTGAAATGTTTTTCTTTTTACATAATTGAGCTTTCTAAACCATTCAGGCTGTTGCTGTGGAATATTTAAAAAAAAATAATAATAATTTTGTCATCTGATTGTATAATAACATGCTTCATCCTCATCTCATTTGCTTATAATTGTTTAGGGAAATTGATATTTTTTTCTGATGAAGGAAATACAGTTGGCAATGTGACCGGCTGGTTAGAGTGAAGGACTTCCTTTTGTAAATCCCTCTGATTGATGTTAAGAGTGGTGTGGGGGTTCAGGCCCTCTGCAGATTTGAAACGGAGGAAAGACATTCAGATGAGAGCAGTCATTTTGTCAAAAAGTAGGAACCTGTCAAATGCATCATTTATTTTTTTATATTGACATAAAGACATTGTGCGTACTGTGATTGTAATTGGTCGCAAATGGCATCTTAAATTTAAGGCTGGTTTACAGCTTTGGGTGCTGCTAGAATATAACAAGCTGACTTTATATAAAAAGGGTGAGGTGGAATGTAAATAAGAGATCCCGTTAATTTATTGGTCCCTGAGGGGTAGATCAAAGTATAATATAGTAACATACTTCACATACGCGCCTAATGTCACGAACACATTCACACATTAATAAATCCGTTGGATAATGCGGGTGACAGAAAGAGATAGGCTGTTGTTTGAATTCCAACAATCCACCATCATTGGATTTAAATTGCATGTACTGTACTGGATTACCAGTAGATTAACTGCTTTACACCAGTGGTCGGCAAATGGCGGCCTGCGGAAGATCTTATTGGCAGGGCTGTATCAAGGGCTGAGCGAGAGCAAAACTTCATTTAATATTGCCCGCAACGGGGCTGTCATGGAGGATTCCCCCATATGACCTTCACATATTTCTTACGAGGTAAGCAGAAATGAAGTGTTTTGTAATATCGATTCCAAAGTACAGTACTTGCAGATTGTGATGATACATTTATGCCTATGGAACTGGAATCCTCATATGATAGACAGGGACGCAGAATAACATAAAACAACAATTCAAAGTAGCATACTTTTTTTTTTTTTTAATTTTAATGCTTCATTGCGTTATGACAAATTCAATGAGAAAAAATTAACTTTCCTTCTGCGATCAGCTTTTGAACAGGTGTGCTAGACGTGACAGTCCTGCAAAGATTCTTGTGTCAGCCTGTTTTTGTTGCATTCATTGTGGAATCAGCTGCTTCGCTGTGTAAGTAGAGCCAAACATTGAGAGCACAAACAGAGCCAACTTCTTCATGGTCTTGTAGTTCCCTGGACATATATAGGAGGACCACAGTGATTCCAGATTTGCTTTATTTATTAATTCAGTTTTCGGCGCCAATAATGCCTGCAGATCTACGAGTTACAGTTGTAGAGCTGCTTTTTCGATTGCAGGAAGTACTTCCTTCGCATGGGGAGAGAAATCACCGTAGGGGTGGATTGAAAACGGATCACAGACAGAACTGATTACATCCCAGGGAATGCTGAAGTTGTCAAACCAAGTACTGAAATGGTCTTTCAGTTGTACATTAAAGTCTGTGAAAAGGCCAGTGACTACATCATTAGTAGCAGCTTCCTCTTGATGCTTGCATAGCGAGTTAAAGTGCAGCAGCCTAATCGATGTTAAGTCTGAGAGAAATATACCTAGTTTCTTTCCAAAAACATCCAGTATTTTGACCAGGTTGATGATGGTTTTGTCTCGTCCTTGTTGTTGCAGATTTAGAGCAAAGATGTCGGTTAGGAATGCCACCTTTGCAATGAACTCCCCCCCCCCCCCCCTTCGTGCGGCTCTATGACTCGTTACAGAACACTAACGAAGAAGTGTCTTTAGAAGTTGCACACTTGGTTCTGAATCCCACAGAACCGCTGTAGTGAACTGCCCTTGCTCAACCATCGTACGTTGTCGTGGTGGAGCAGATTGTTGTTGCTCACTGATGATTCTTCAATCAGCTCTCGGAAGAGGCTGTGTTGCAAGCTTGACGTTGCTGTGATGAAATTCATGACTTTCATTACTGCCTCCATTAATTGTTTAAGTTCCCTTCTTAGCTGAGCACGCAGCACACTTTGAATCAGTGCATAGCTTTTATCTGCGGAGCGCCTGCAGATAGTCACGCTTTACATCTACCAAACATGGAAGGAGCCCCATCAGTAACAGTACGAGTGATAGTTCGTGCTGCCTGAACAATACGTTCAGCCTTTCAAACATGTCACCAGTAGTGTAGTTTTCAAGAGGTACCAAACCTAACGGCTCCTCTCAGAAATTTTGACCATCAAATGACCCGACGTACACACACAGCTATGATTAGGGCTTCAGACTAACATGTCCATTTTCTTTTGCCTACCATCCGATTGTAGGGGAAATGATTAATTGAACTGTTTGTACATAGATTTGAAGTGGTGCCTCAAGTTGTATTCCTTGGTTATTGAGATACTGTCACTGCACAACAAACATAGGTTTAGCATTCGCAAATGATGGTAAGATGCACAGATAGTTGTCCTTCCAATCGTCCTTAAAGCTGCGTTTTTCTTCATCGACTTTTAGTTCAAGGGTAGAGAGCGATATGTCACATGCAATCAGCTAGTAATGTTGCTACCAGCTGGGCTACTGCACCAGAGCAAGCACATGATGATAATCACATGAGCACTGCACACTGAGCTAACTTTGAGTTTCAATGGTTATATAGTGTTTTAAGTTTATATTGAAATAACATCACAGTTCAAACATAAAATGCACACCTGCCTCATTATTTTGTTAAAATACCAAATCGCACAATATGTCACTTAAAACCACCTGACAAACGTGGGGGGCATATCGAAATGCTAAACTAGTCTCATTTGTCTCTTAATAGATACAACACAGATGCTATATTATTTTTACT
Source organism: Polyodon spathula (assembly GCF_017654505.1). NCBI lineage: Eukaryota > Metazoa > Chordata > Actinopteri > Acipenseriformes > Polyodontidae > Polyodon > Polyodon spathula. The sequence goes on from NC_054540.1 coordinate 7,566,744, forward strand.
AATATTTATTTGGAGGTTACAAAGACATACTATCACAATTGTTACTTATTTTTTCCTTTTTGGTTTGTTTTCAAATTTAATTGCCGACCACTGCTTTACACCATTATGGAAGCATTTGTATATCAAAATATGAACTGTGGTACCATTCTACCAATGGCTCATTGTAGCTAGCATTGGAACATTGAGGAAAAGTACAAGCGACATTTGAGTCAAGCCTCACCCCCGACTCCCTGGGACACCCCCCAGAGGACTGAGACACATACTGAACCTGCTTGACCAATCATTGCTCATCTGAAGTCTTTGAAAGACATGGAGTTATGCCTCTAGGCTGACTGGGAAATCCACTGTCTCCAGTCCTTTACTTTTTGTAATCTGAATTACACAGAAAGCACATATTGGTGCCTCAATCAACTGGCATTAGTGTTGTGTTCCCTCTCACCCTCATGGTGTGCATATTAAAACCTGAACAAATTAGCAAGCATCTTGCAACATAAAAACAAGTTACAGTCCATTTTGATCAGTTAATTCAGCGATTGAATTTACTGCAGCAATAAAGCTGAAATGAAATACACTGAGGATATTAAAAAGTTACTGCTACATTAAATCTTTAAAGACTTTTTTTTAAAAGAATAGCTTTTATTATTACTTAGTATCCCAATTTTTAACACTCGATAAGCATTATATAGGCAGTAAATGCTGCAGTGACCCACAATGCTGTTTGATTATGGACCCTTGGTTTCTGTTTGCTATAGTCTGCCATGGCTCTGAGCAGTATTCTTCGTTCAGAAGGAGGCCTTGCTGACCAGTTTCTTGTCAGTTAGTGTGAAGGACAGAAACTGCCTGCTACTGTGTGATACAAGTTAGGCAAGCTCCTTCTACTACCTGACACCTTCACGCCAACTGTTCTGCAAGTAAAATGAAAGAAGATTTATGAGGTGACATCATTCATAAACATGAAATATTACCGTATAAAACCTATACAGGGTCCTGCAACTTTAATAAAAAAAAATTATAATAATTGGAAATACCTACAGGTGGGGAGCCCTACAGACTGGCATAGACGCATCTTTTAAAATTAAATGTATATGTTCTTGATAGATAAACAACAATTAAAAACTTGCACTGGAATGTATTATATCAAGTCAAGGTCATTTCCACGAGACTGTTGATCATTTCTTGCTGCCACTTGAATAGAATAAATATGAGCAGGATTTTCAAAGAAAGCAAACTTTTTTTTTTTTATTATTTGATTTTGAGCACTTACAGTGGGATATTTTAAAAAAAAAATGTTGGTGACCACTTTTGAACAATTTTGAAATACAAAAGATGACTGAACCAAACAAAGCCTGTATAAGGTAGGGCATATTAATTTCCCCCAGGTCTGTGAATTGTTTAATTGCATTATATGATGCCGTGCTCCCAAAATAACCCAAAACAGCTGCCCATAGAGCTAGTGAAAGTGCTGGAAACAAGAGAAGCCGATGAAAATGTGAAGGTGATGCAAAGTCCTCTTGACTGACATGCTGTATCAATTACTCAAACTTGCAGCAGTCTCAGATATTAATGAACCATGTTTAAAAAACGCTGCACCAGTCTCTCATTTGTTTGCTGGGGAAAAAAAATGCACATTGAGCAGAATTAGAAGCAGCAGGAATGTGTGTTGGGAATACATTCTAGGGTAATCACCAGCGCTGTTGCGCATAATGGGCCTTTACGTTTTTTTACCTGGAAAAATGACGCTGTATTCAGGCCGCTACGCTGTGTTTTCAGTTTGCGTAACGGCCAAAAAATAATAATGATCCTGTGAAACAGTGTTGATTATTCCTTTATGTGAGAAATTGGTTTGCTTAAAATACTTGTTTCAGCTCTCAATACTCCTCAATGGGTTGGTTGTGACAGCATGTTCTTTAGTTTGGTGCGTGTAATGTATGCGACATGGAGACGAGATTGTACTTCACTGAACTTTATTAGCACATTTGATGGATGAGACTAGATCCTGAGTGCGCCCCTGATGGCCAAAACCAAAGAGTCATTTTCAACACTGCCTGTACTACAAGCAGGTGAGAACGAGGGTTACAAATCGGTTCAGTGTAGATGTAAAGTTACAGTTTATACTTTGAATGATTTTATAACATGTAGTTTTAATTCAGGTCTGATTCAGGTTCTAATACAGCAATCTCTTATAAACTGCAATTGTATTTTACTTCATTGATATACACAGAAGGCAACAGGCAAATTGTTCTTATTATTATTAATATTAATTGATTATTTAAACTTAGGACTGTTCATACATTTACTTAATGTTATTATATTAGGTTTCTTATTTATTTAAATACTTTTTGTTTTTTCTTATTATAATCAAACGTACTTTGTTTGCTTCTAGCATATTAACTGTGCTCCATAGATTCTGCCATTCTGCTCTCGCTGGATTAGAATGTTTTGTGGCTTTGAGTCCAATTAGAAAATATGCTTTTGCCTGGTAAGGTCAGTCTGATCTTCAGTGCAATGAACTCTTTCTCACAGGCCTTACACAGATCTGCTAATAATATTTTCTACTGGTTGTATATTCTTTAAAACACATTACATTCATTACAGTATTTGTTGCAGTTTCACAAATGTTTTATTTGTTTCCCAAAGATCAGCCTGCTTCCAGTAGCTGTGACAGGCCTGGGTCAGTTTCTGCTCACAGGTGTGGGTAACAGTTGTTAAAAGCCTGATACCTGCAAAAACTGAAATCCTGTTAGCTGGGCTCTCATCTCTGCATTCTCATTTCCATCGTCAGTGGGGAAACACATTTGAACTGAATCTGGGTGCATCAAAGAACCGCACACCCTTGCAACCAAGGCCTTCCATGCAAAAGGGTCTAATGACTTATAGCACAAAAGGGACGCATCAGAACCATCTGTGACAGTATTCCATGGGCTACATTTTTTGGAACATGATTATTGTAATTGGTTTGTACAATTTGTTTATAATTTCCCCCCCCCCCCCCCCCCCCCCCCCCCCCCCTGCAATGTGTTGTTTTTTTTTTTTACAAGCAGCGCCATCCACTCACTGTTTCAAATTAGAGCCTCCGTCTTCCCACCAAACACAACGTTAGTGGCATGCATATGTTACGTGATCAAGCTAAAGAGCTTGCATTTTCACTAAACAGTCTGTATTGATTCAACTACCAGCACTCGTTGAATGTACTGGAGCCTGGCAGTCTTACACAAGTACATTTTTCAAAGCCTTCGCCACTGTGGCGAACTTCGGGAAAAGTAGTTGAGGCACAAGGGAAAACATTTTGCTTGTGGTGACATGGCAAGTGGCTAGCAGGAAGCATAACAAGCTAGGTTAAATAAATAAATAAATAAATCATTCAGACGAAGAACAGTAATGTGTATTCCTGTCAAAAAATCCAAAGTTCCACAATTGTACAATAGTAGGTTTTAAAATATAAAATGTGGAACACAGTACATGCCCAGTTTTACTTTTGTTGTATATTCCTTAATTATGGCACAACAGTGACAAACAGGGTTTTCACTTATTCTTGCAAGCACACGTGTGATCAAGTATAAGTTACGTCTTTTAATGGTGCAACAACCATATATATAAACTAGATGGGCTTCAGTGAGTTACAGGAAAATTATTTCATCCATCACCCGAGATGGAATTGTTTTGATATATATATATATATATATATATATATATATATATATATATATATATATATATAAACGGTACAACAAAAGCAAAACTCCACAATCACAGTAAAGTTCATTAGAATATTTAAAATGTGATAGAGTGCACATTATTACTATAGCTTTTTTTTAGTAATCAGTAAGTATCCTGTATTATTTTAATTACAAATAATACAGTACTAACTCACACACAGAAAATACTACTATGCAGTAGGCTATGATTTGGGGGGAAAAAAAACAACATACCTAATATTTATGCTATTTTTGAAAGAAGAATAAAAACAGCACTAATTATATCCACATAATCGTAGCCCATTCTTAATGTTTAGAAAGGTAAAAACAGGTTTCTCAGTCTGACAGAAACAATAACAGTATGGCAAAAATCTAGTTTCCCCCCATGGAATGGCGTCCATGCGTTGCGAGGGAGTACGTCATCCTATGACGCAAGCGTAAGCATGTGCATGACTTGTCATGAGCGTTGCAAGGATCTGTTTCTTTCGCCACCCCCTCCCCCGCACCCACCCCTCGCTCCTCCCACCATCACGCTGTGAAAAATTCCTTGTCAGAACCCTGTATTCATATTTTAGTAATTTAATAATAATGATATTATCTTGTGCTGTATAGTGGTATGAAAAAATATATTGCCTTTTTTTCTGAGAGATAATAAATTAAATTAGTATATCTTGGACTAGATTCTCAAAGCTATTTACTACAAATCGTCATCAGCACAATTTCTTTCTGAATGGAAAAAGCACCAATTAAACATCTAAAATGACAACTGAATACTGAATTAAAAGTCTGAGTAATTTATTTCTGGTTTGGTTTTTAGGTGCATTTCTCCTTTCTGAAAAAAATATGCTAATGACATCAGAGTAAATAGCTTTAAGAATTTAACCACTTATCTTGAAACAGAAGGATGTATAGATAGAAGAGTCCTTCATAGGAAACACAGCGCCCATATGTTTGCAAATGCTGCAAGTTTAAACTATTAGTGAATGTAATCCAACCTCTATATCTATACCAACATTATAATCTTGTTTTCTTCCCATGAGATCAAAATGTTTTATTTCTGAGAAATTGTTATGCACTTTTTTTTTTTATTTTTACTTTCTGTCCAAAAAATGTTCACGGTCATTGTACCATTAGGACCGCATGCAATGAATGTGCCCAGGTCACAACAACAACAGACCAGTTTTCTGATGCTTTGGCTTTTTTTGTCATGGTGTAGGGATACCTGAGACTTGGTAACATAGACTTGGCTATTAAGGTTCTGAAAGCATGGAGGCAGTTCATTCATTTTATTTGAATATTGTAAATGCTTTAAGCCATGTTCCCTCATCTTTGCTTGGGCAGCCTCGCCTCCCTTTGTGCCCATGCTTGCCTGTTTCTACACACCAAGCCTACTATTACATGCCTCTGGTGTCAGGAGTTTTGAAAACAAGTCCTGGGTTGCAATCATGGCCGTAACTAGCTATGAAGACACTGAGGTTGTGTCCTTGCTTGTTTTTTTGCATCATCAATGTGATGCTCATGTAAATATTCTGGTAAGTACAAAAGATTCAAGCAGCAATATAAATACTGCCGGCTGTAGCTTGAAACCTAAGTTTGACCTCGGTAGAATGTCAGCTCTGGCTACGGCCCTTGTAGCAATATAAATACATTTCTGACACTAGCACCTGCATCGCTTTATTACTAGATGGCTCAATATAAATACATTTCTGACACTAGCACCTGCATCACTTTATGACTGGATGGCTTCTGTCAGTACACCTTCGTGGAGTGCAAAATGTGTCTGAATAAAAGACTGCGAGCAAGCTGAAACGAGTGTGTAGTTCTCAGGCATTCACAGACAAGGCATTAGATTCACTGGCTCAGATGACTTCATATAGCAGTCAGCTTTTGAAATGAATTTAGATGCACTCATGTTGTATAGCTTTGCTTACATAAAGTGAACATCCCGGTTAATGGGATCCCCAAGAATAGCTTTCATGACTTGCTACAAGCAGTGTTAATGCTAGAAGACTTGAAAGTCAGAACAGAATACCTCTTTCAGAGCAAATGACAGTGTCTTCTGACTACTGTGATTGCTGGCTTTGAAACTAGTTAACAAATAGTTAGATCCATTTAAAAAAAAACTAGTATCTACGCAAATTCTGATTGCAAACAAAATATCTATTTATTTGAAGATAATAGCATTGTGGCTCTTTGACCTTCCTTCCTGTGCAATACAAGGGCATTTTGTATTAATGGAATACTAGTTGAAAATCAGAAGAGACTCATCGATTTTGGCATATGTTCCATTGGTAACCTGTGGTTTATATAAAGCAGCTTCTTGTTGCATAGGATTTGGTTGCTTGGATATCCTGGTTTTGAATTTAGGGTCGATCACAGACAGTTTGATCAAAGATAGTCTGGAACACAATTTTTGGCTGCTGGTCAGATTCAGGACACAGACTGTGATACCATCTCCTCTTTCTTTGAATTTGTTATTTACCCCTTGTTGTCTGTTAAGCTTGAGCATTGTGCACATGCAAATAAAAAATAAAAAACAAAAGTGGATTATCCTACCGTAGCCCAGTTGATTGTGTTCCATGCAAGTGAGGTCTAGTGTTTCAGTACCAGCACTTTGTAACAACACAATAATTATAATTATAAGATAATTATGTGTGTGATCTCTGCTCAGTGGCATAGTAACGTAAGTAGCAAACTAACAAGGTAAGCAAGCAGACTGGGACATCAGTGATATTGATAAAGGCCAGGAATTCAACTTTAGTTGCAATGGATTGCACACAAACTCAGCACTCATCCTTAGAAACCAGCATTGTCCCAGATATCTCTGCTTCACACACATGGTGAGGTCCACTTAAGGCGATTGCTGTGGTGCAACCCAAGCAAGCAAACAAACAACTAATGCCACTTGTCTCTAAAGTGTCCTTTTCCCCTTGGTCCCAGAAGCAATCTTTTTAGACAGGTGTCACTCTATTTCTGTTCAAATGCAAACACATCTTTTTAACCCTTTTCTTCAAGCACTCTGTTAAATAGAGATTGTCCCTTATCAATTAACAGATGTTTGCTGTTGTATTACACTAAGGAGCCCCCTCATAAGCCAGTTTTACAGTTGGAATCTTTTGACATCATTATTGTAAGTGGGATTGTGGGACATCAGAAGCTGTTATCGAAGGTTGTTTCCAGATGACTTCCAATTATGCCGATAAGAGGGATAGGGTAAAATGAAAAACAAGTTTAAAAGCAAGTCCTGTGGTAGAGCAGCTGTCCATTGGCAGAAAGCTGTCCGCTATTGAGGTGTAAGTAGGACAGCCATATCGCTAATCTTCCCTGTTGTTCCATTTAACATTCATTACAGAACGCTGTTATCGAGCAGGGGGTCAAATCTCTTTCGCAACCCATTTTTCTGAAAGGGCACGTCAGCATTTTAAAGCTGAGCTCCTCGTTCCCCTGCCTGACTGAATATTTTCAACTGTAGCAGTGCTGTAAACATTGGTAATCTTCCTCCAAGCTCTGTAAACAAGTAATTCAGTTGGCGGCCTATTTGCATGGAAAGACAAAGCACCAGTTGCTTTAGAGGTTAGCTTTCTGCTGTAAACAAGATTTATAACAGAGAGAGGGCTGATGCTACAAGTACCTGTAATGCTGCTGGACCTGTTTCTTGTTTTTATTACTGTGAGTGGGTTTGTGTTCAGTTCACAAACAAGCCGCCCCCCTACCCTACCCCACCCCCCGTCGTCCCCCTCCACACCACCCATTTTGTTTAATGAAAACCAGCAGTGGATGTATTTAAAGTATTCAGGTGACATTTGAGGATAGGAAAATGTTATTGCTGTGGTTTTATTCAACCAATTGCAGCTGAACAATTGCGTTGTACCTTTACACTGCCATTTAAGATCTGTTGGTAAAGGTGATGAAGGCTCATAATTTGTCCAGGAGTTTAATTACTGAACTAAAATCGAACTGTGACACTTTCTCCTTGTTTATACTTTGTGTTGCTGGGTGGCAACGAATATGCCAGTTTTTCACAGCCAACTTCATAAAACAATGCAGTGCATGTACCCTGCAAAGACAGCTGTTTGTAAGTTACATTTTTTTCCTGCAACTGGAAACTGCTATGGCAAACACTGTTTTGTTTCAAAAGAGGAGCGGTTTACATTTTTCTGGTACAAAACCCCCAGGAGGTATTAATGACAGCCCAGGACTCTAACGTGTGGATAATGCAGAGCTGCTCTGGAGTGTGGACTCATTTTAAAATTTGTTTTATACAGTAGCAAGTTAGGCTTGCTTCAAGAAGAATTCGAAAGGGAGCATTGTGCAATAAAGTGAAATCAATTGAGATGTCACCAGGACTGCTGTGAAGCAATGTGTTTGATTGTGGGGTGGTTGGAGGGTATAGGTGGTAGATTGCTTTTCTATTTGTACTTTTCCTCGTCAAGCTGGTATTTACTATTCCCCCCCCCGACAATACATTGTAAATAACAGTATTTTCTTTGTTGTTTGTTGCCACATCCTTCCTCAGTGCTGATTGATAACACACAGCCTGCAGGGCAGCACTGCAGCTTCTAGATAACGGTTAAACAGACTTTTTCATTGCGGAATAGCTGAGCTGAAGAGGGGAGGGGCAGTAGCTGTAGATAAAGAGGCCTGGCGTGTTGTTTTGATCCTCATTGTCAGGCGTTGTTTCAGAGTTTCAAAGTTCTTTTCTGCTTATTTGAACAGTGTTTGGAAAAATTTTTCATAAAAAGGTGTTCATCCAGTCCTCTCTTACTAAGAAGGACAGTTGAAATTCACATCTTTAAGGCCTACAGCTATATAATATATATATATTTATTGTTTTATTCATTATTTGTATCAGCTAGGCAATTTGTAATGGAGATTACAGATTCATTTTCTCTTTTGCAGTAATAGTTGTTTATTTATTAGGTTACATTTAATAATAAATAATAAAATAATAACATGATATAAAATGACTGTTATAGTTCATAGCATATAATTACATACATATTTACCATAAAGCATTACTGAGAGTCAAAACTAGAGCCATGTGAAACTTATTCTTTCATTCTTTGTTAGGTATACTGTACATTGTATTCTCTATTCAGCATACATATCATTTCTAAACCCCATTATTTTATCTAAAACCTAGTGGATTACATGTGTCACTTAAAGTATTATATGGTAATTCCTTTGAATCGCTAATGCTGTATCAATGATTGAAAGACAGCTTGTATTGTCCAACTCCTATGGATCTAACATGTGAAAGATTTGCATATTTCTTAGATAACACTACCCCAGAGTGAATGTCACAAGCTTGCCATTAGTTGCAGCATTATTATGTCCAGTTCACCCATTACTGTAATGTGCTAATGACAACGATTTGTTCCAAGTGGCTATGATGTAAAACATATTTACCATACTGATGTTGTGTATACAGGGATTAAACAAATGGATAATACAAAATAGAAACACCACTACAGCCACTATAGTGATTGATTCTTCAAGGTGTTTAAATTGCACACTGAAAACTGCCACTAATTCCTTAAAGGAAGTTGGGAGAGAAAAGCATTGATCTCCATAGTCTGATTTTATCAATAAAATAAAGTTTATTATTCATGAAACTGTTTTAGACTAATGTTGACTTCTTTAAAAATAGTTGGACGGTTTCAGTGAATATCAAGCTTGATTTGATTATACAACCAGAATTTCATTCTATAAATTGCTGGCTTTGTGAATAGGGCCCATACTTGTTTGTGTGTAAGTAATAAATGAAATACATTTTTAAAAAATGCAAATCTAAACATACATATAGTGTATTTTATAAACTATTTAGATATAAATGATTATAGTGTAGATCTACAGCTTTGAATAGATGAACAGGCATTTATGATTTTTTTTTAAATGCCTATAACACTGTTTAATCTGTTCTTTACTCTTTAATCCTTTACAAATGCTAACAGAATGGGCTTCTCTCTTCACATTGGGCTCACAGAAGGGTTTTGTGTGTTTACTCAGAGTGTGGCAGCTTGCGTTTGTGAATCCCTGCAGGAGGGAGCTCAGAAGAAGACATCTGAAGATCTGTTTAAAGGCAGAGCAGTGGCTCATCCCTCAGCGTGTCACACTGAGCCGGGTCCTCATGCCCACTCCGGGCCCAGTGTGTGACACAGCGCCCAACTGTGGGTGAAAACACTGCGCGTGTTGAGGATCGGCACACACCGCTCTGAGGGCTGAGTGTCCTACATTCCCTGTCGTTTGAACATCGACTGGACAAGTAGCTGCACAAGTGAGGTCCCTTCTTTTACTTCATTGGAATCACTCAAGCAGACATAAGGGTTCCATTCAGTTGCAGGAGTAATCCACAATCATGTTCGAGTTTCGACAGAAGTATAATTCTTTGGTGTTTAATTTTGCCTTCTATGGCAGTCTGGCTTGTTTCAGCTGCAGGAACACAGATGTCCTCCCTGCTTGAAATCTCAAGCCTGAAGAACTGTTCATTGGATGTCCTACCTTGAAACTAGATGGCATTCATTCCTATAGTATGTGATTTTCACAAGCAGGTGGCTCAGTATATTTCTGCTGGAGAGACCAGGTGGCCAGGTGAACTCTTTGCTGATTTGAATCCTGTTCCTTATTCTATACTGCACTTGATGAACAGGCAACCCTTAAAGACAAATGACCTTTCAGTTCAGGCAGTCTTTTCTCATTTAAAACACAAATTCAGCAAGTACTTAATGCATTAATAATAATCTGGTTTCATGAAAGAGGTATAATGTCCTGGGGAGCCATGTGATTTTCACAAGGGCTTTCATGAAGCTCTGGTCAAGCTATATATAGCAAAAGTGATTGAGGGCAGTCATGCAAGAACTCTTTCAGCTAAGAGGGTCCACTATATTACAAATGGTCAGGTAATCTGAATGCCAATGTTTGAGTAGAAGGGCCTAGCTGTGTCAAATTGATGGCATGTATAGCATAATCATTTCGTTATCATAAGCCAATCTGAGCCAATCAGCGAAGCACTGTATTTCAATCACTAGAGGACTCGTATTGCTCTGTAAAAGTGCTTTGACTGTACAAAACCACATAGGTCATACAAATTTCACAATGGCATCAACAAAACTGGAGACACCTGCATCAAACTCCAGTATACAGGTATCAGCTTGTATCACTGAAACATTTTCATCAATGGCTGCACATGGTAAATTTTGGGAACAAACAAATCTGATTTTCATTTTGTGTTTGGGTGGCTGTAGTCCTGTTGGGTTTCATAGTATCTTAGGCTTGGATTGGCAGCTTTAAACCAAACACATAACCCAGTAGAATTGCAGAAACCCAAATGTTCAATGGGATGATGGCTTCCATTCATGTTATTGTACCTTACCATGGAATGGCACACAAGGGAGAACTGGGTTCTCCAACATGCAGCTTTGTAAAATTATCATGTCGTTATTCTTATTTATGCAAGCATTTACAGTTGTCTCTCGTATAGTATATGATACTGGGGGAGCTATTCATCAGTTTACGCCAACAGGGATTCTTCCATAGTCTTTTGTCAAAAGATAACTAAATAACACAATTAGGCATTGACAGTACTACGACCATTAATTACCACACCTGTTATATCCACAGTTAAGTCTGTCACAGAATTGCTATATGCACTGATAAAATACCCAGTAAGTGAGAGATATATTTTAAATGTATAGTAAATTGAATTTATTTAGTCTAGTTCATTGACCTGTCCACCCAATTGTGGGAATCGTTAGCATGTTAAAATAGTGAACAGGTGAAATTAAGTTCTTATAATATTCTGTTTCCTATGAGCCAGAAGCGGCACGAAATGGGGTATACTGTACACTCAGTAGCATCCCTTATTGTGTGCATGTTTGTTTGTTTGATTGTTTATGTGTGTTTGTGTATGCCCATTACTTCTCCGATCATTGCTCATGTGGAACAGTGACCACAGGCTGTAAAAGCTGAACTGCCCAAGGGAAATTAGAAACATGTGGTTCAAGAGCCTCTGTTACCATCCTGCTGTTTTAAAAATACATTATTTTAATTAAATACAAATGTTGGACAGGTTTACTGTTGAAAACCACATATTTCTGAATTTGTTTAACTGAAATGAATACACTATGTAACACAATTTTTGTTCCTGGGGGTAGTAAGTGTTATTTCCTAATTGCTTATGCCTCAAAAGTATAGAAAATGGCTATTATTCCCCACAAACTTTGCTTTTGTGACCAGGACAGTGATATTTCAAAATATCACTATTTCCAATGGGAAAATGGGCAAATGTGTGTCTTTTCATTCACATAAAGTCAGAAAAAAACAACATATGAATCCAAATTAACACGTAGTTATACTAAAGTAATACAAAGATGACTACAAAAGATTTAGAAGTGAGTAGTTTTTCGAGATTTACGATTATACTGTATTTACAGCAAAGTTTGTGGAGAATAATAGCCATGTTCTATACTTTTGAGGCATAAGCAATTAGGAAATAACACTTACTACCCAGGAACAAAAACATTTTTTTTTTTTGTTACACAGTGATATCAATATTTTCTTAATTAGTTTTTTGTTTTGTTTTTAATAACCACACTGAAAATTAAATTAGAACTATCTGAGTATACAATTTAAAACTATATTGTCAATATGATATTTCATGTTCCCAACTGGGAAGTGGAGAAATTGTAGGGCTTGCAGAAATACCAATAGCCTCTAACATTGAGAAATGAAAAACTTCAATGCCAATATCATAGTCTTGATAAACTAATTACAAGTAGAACTGCCAAGTAGTTCTCAGTAGAAATACATTGGGACTACATAATTCACGCTATAGTTGTCTACAAAAGGCAGAAACAATACCACAATGCAGCAACAATGGAGTGAGCTATTGCTATAGTGGTACCGGGATAGAAGCATTGTCATATTTTAACAAACACTTCATTGCAATACCATCAATGGCACTGTGCTAAGTTGTTTTCAAATACGTTGTGTCATTTCTGCTAATGATGTGGTACGCTTACTGTTCTTCTAGTGTTTCTTCAGGATAAAAAAACTGGTTGTATTTTTCAAAGTTGTATTTTTCAACTTTTTTGTAAGAGGACATTGGCTTCCTTTAAAAAAGTAGTTACATAAAAGCACACTTCTGTAAACTGCTAAAGTAATTACTTTGGTAAGGGTACAGTACGTAATGGATAGCTCAGATGAGGTGGTCACAAGATTTTATAACTAAGTTATTGGGTTTGTTTTTCTCACAGTGCTGATTAGAGCTGGTTAGGTGTATTGATTCTACTACTGGCAGAAATTTAACACACTGTGTCTGTGGCATCTACAAAGGTTCTGGGGAAAAAGGGGAAAGTCAGACAAAACCAAAGACTCTTCCTAAACTGAACAAGTGATACGCCAATTGTTGTGCTGGTGATGACAAATGAGTCTAAATAGGCGGGTTGTGTTTCTATAAACTCCTCTTTTAAAGACTCATTTCTCCCACCCCATTAATCTAAAGATACCAGGAATGCTTTCATAGTCGCCGCTAGCCTTGTTAGCCCCGATCGCGTGGCCACTTCCCATTGGAGGCCTGTGGCAGCAGCTGGCCATGTGAGGAGTGACGAGTCACATTGGCTTCAATTAGCCTCTGTGCTGTCAGCCCCTCATTGAGCTCCCCAGTTACAGTTGTGATAATAAATGAACGGGCTCTGTGCGGAATCCCTTGGATTGTTGCAGCTCAGAAGGGTTCTTCTTGAGAGTGAATGATATTCAAAGTGAAAGCTAAAAACAATTAGGCTGCTTTTAAAAAAATAACCAAAGAACACTTCGACCAAATTATAAAGACTCACCCTCGGTATTAAAGTATGACTTCTGTGATCAGAGTATTTTTCTTGTATTTTATTGCCCATTGTTTGGAGCTTCTACCTTCTAAGCTCCACGTCCCTGCTATGAAATGTACTAAGTCTGTTGTCAATATACTACAAGTACTGTATCGCCATGCGTTTTTTGATAGTGGCTTTTTATTCTACTGTGCTGTAATGATAATGCACAGCTTGTTTATATTATATTTAATACTATATTCACACATTTTGTAATTACACCTGTTCCTCCTTTTACACATTAATTAATTTTTGTATTGAATGTCTCAAAGTTTAATATTTAAAGAGTAAGTAGCAGGGTTCTGAAAAATATAGTGTTGCAGGTCCCCAGGCGTTGCATCAACTGTTTAAGTACCTGTCATTTTTTTTTCCATGGTTAACATTGTGACAACTTTTTACACCATAACTTTAAAGTCTGTTTCAAAGCTCTTTTCAAAATGTCCGCTCTAGTGCACTGAGATTGTAAGGATTATTGCTTACATTGTCAAACAGGTAACACAGCAAAAACAATTTATAACGTGGTACGAAACAGAAAAACCAGAGCAATCATTACATTTTATTTTTTGTGTTGTTTTTCCTGCACTGATTTAGAGGACCGATCTCAAACCCCAGTGCACTAGTGCAGCCATTTTAAAAGCAGCTTTGAAACAGACTTTTAAGTGTAAAGATGTGTCAGAATGTTAACAACGAAAAGAGAAATTACAGGTACATTATTTAACAGCACGTGGGGACGTATAACCAACACAGCTTAATGGAAAGTAAAAAATGTGAAGATGTTTGAAGGGCATCATCAGGTCAAACCTGAACTGTGAACTGCTGTGTCACCACTTGTGTCTATATGATTGTGAATGACTGTAGAGACTGGACACTCAATGCTTCAGAGTGTAATAAATGAAAAAAAAAATGCCAGAAAGGTATAAGCTTTCCTGAGCTGCGCCTGTATCCCACAATAGAGTAGATTTTTCATGTACTTGTATTGAGTAGGCTTTATTTCCTTCTGCTTGCGGAGAAAGACAGAATTGAATTGTGAGGAATGTTTGAAGATCCAGTAGAGTAATAGATCAGAAGTGCTGGGGTGAGGCAGATGTTCTTGTACAAGGGATGTAAGACACACAAGGGTATGCAGTTTTCAAGGGGCGAGTTGGCTTGACTGCCCTTCCTTCATCTGCTGTACGAGCAAATTTGAAAAAAAGAGGAATGTATCCAACTGTTCATTGTTCAAATACACAGCTGTTAGCAGGCTGATCTGTGGTTTTAATACAACTTCCATCGGCAACAAAGTGCACAGTTATTCATTTAAGATTCCATTTTCAAAGAACTTCTTGTAGTCATAATAGATCGCCATTCCAAGGCTAATACCGGGGTATTAGTGATATATCCACCGGCCATAGCATAGCTGGAGTGCCGTCCTTTCCTGGGCAGGCTGTTCTGCACTTAATATGTAGTCACTGAAATAAAGATTTTTTGACATGCTGTAATGGAAGACCGCAGTGGTGGAGAATGGATTATTATTGGTACAGGTCACTAACACTTACAGGTCAAGTGTTTTCATGCAATATTGCGGAATAGTGGTACAGTTCAGTCAGTGACTTACCAATAGGTTTCACTTTAGCGTTTTGTGCCTTAGCTTGTCCCCCCTTCAACCCCCTTTACAAAAATAGTCTGTCCACAGCTAGTAATTCAAACCAATTCCTTAGTTAATAATAGATACCTTTCTAAATTACAGTTTTTTTTCCCCACTAAGCAGCGTAGCAGATATTGACAGTGAGAGAGAAGATGTAGCCGAAGGGTATTTTAATCTTCTATAAAGACATGCACTGCTGTTCCACTAGATCCAAACACTTTGCATTTTGTAACCTCTGAAGGTATAGGGAATGAATTATGCATGAGTCTTAGCAGTCTTTCTGTAAAGACAAGAAGAATGATAGAAAAAAAATTCAGTGTTTAAAATTGGAGGTAAACACTCCTGCCTCCTACCCAAAGGTACAATATATATATATATATATAGTTTTTTTTTCTTTCAGAATCTTTTTGTTTTGTTTTTGGTTTTTTATATATGTGTTATGTTTTGTTAACTTTCTTAAGCATGCTAACCCCCTGGTACTTGCTTTTAGAAGCTCGAAGCAGCAAACATTTACCAGTAGCTTCTGTAAGGAAACTGCAAGGGTATTAACAGAGTAAAGCATTTTCTGAAAAAGAACATGCAGAAAATATACAGTCCCTTTTAAAATAGCATTTCAGCAGGGTTCTCTGGTTCAAGGTTTAGTTGTATTGCTGTTACAATGCAAAAATACATTTAAAAAAAAAAGCGTGAAAGTAGATAAAATATTGTAGTACATCACCCACTAGATATAACGCGGGTGTCAGGGTCCAATATAAATCCTCTATATATCGAGGGCCCCAATATAGCAAGAGGCGTACAGAAAAACAAATACAGTAACAAATACCTCAGAACCACTCCCTCATTTTATTGGGGGCATCAGAGTCCAGTATAAATAATCTACGCTACCTGCTTTTTCTCATTTTTTGTATAAAAAGGCATCACACTGTTTTAATTTCTACAGTGGAGGGTAATTGCTTCTCATCAACTTTAGTCTCCAATTAATTTCATGAGTCTCCCTCTCCTTTCTCAAATGCACAAACCCGCTGCATTAAAATAATCCATTCCCAACATAGGAGGCTTGTTGCTAGGGAGCTGACATCACTGCCTTGTGACTTTTGCTGGTGCATTGGCTAAAGTAAAAACCACTTCTGCAAGTAAGTGTTTAATTTGCTTTGTGTTACTGTGCAATACATGTGTAAATAATAACAGTACGATATTAATGCTTTATTTTCAATTGTTTTGTATATTGTTGTTTGTGATGTGCAGTACGAAATAAAACGACCAGTAATTCTAAGTGCCTGTGTATACTGCAGCTAAATCATACGCAGTTAGACAGTAAAAATGGGGAGCCAACTCCAGGATGGCGATATATCCAAATCCGCAGTATAGCGAGGGGTGATATAAGGAGGGATGGGTGTATTACAAAAAATAGCTATGTGTGCTGTGGTTGCATAGTAGTTACCGTTTACTAACGTGTACTACATGCACATAGGATGGTGGATCTCTGTACATCACCACTCCTTTTAAAATGGGTCGAAAGCTGTCCAAAAAACTACTTTTACACAGATTTTTAGGGCTGCTTTACCACAACATGTTCAGATGTCATCCTCAACTGAATGCACTCAACAGGAGTCCAGTATCGATCCATCAAGAAGGTCCTCAGTTTTCTGATTTGCAGTGAATTATGAGGCTGCCAATTTTCAGCACATTAGAGAGAAGCCCCAATAACTATTCCTGACAGGTCTGCATGGCAGCCTAGAAACCCTGACAGGTTTCATTCAGCTTTGTGCATTAAAGCAGCTGGATTACAGTTTCTGTTTCTATTAGGGGGATAATTAATATGCAGATTATGGCAATGCCCATGCTTTTTATTATTATTATTATTATTATTATTATTATTATTTATTATTATTATTGCTGAGATATTCCACAAATGGGTAATTTAACAAAGACAAAAATCAGCAGAGTAAAATTTTGTTTAAGATTATAAGATTTGTAACGCATAAGAGCAAAAGATCCAGTCAAGTTCTTGATCTGCATTAGTCAAATCAGCAATGACCATTCCATGTTCTGTGAGAAGCAGGATGTTAAAAATCAATCTGGAAATTGACAGGCAGCCAGTATAAGGATGCAAGGTCAGCTCATAAAGCTTTGTTTTAACAAACTGCATCCAGACAGGGACTTGAAAGACGGACCAGTTCTCTGTATCCCATTCCCTGCATGAGAATACAGAATGTACACAGAGTATAGTGTGTTTGCGGAATATAGTGCTCCAGAGGGAAAAGAATATGAATGATTTTTATTCGATGCAGATCAAACAACAACTAAACTAGGCTGTCAAGATAGAGGCTGAAGGGAAAAACAAGCTTGCGTTTTCTTCAATTCATGCAGCAAATGGAACTGCTGGTATTTTTTTTTTTACAGTGGTGGCATGTTTGTTACAAGCAGAAAGGAATGTAAATTGCTTAACTTCTTTATAAAAATAAATTAAATTATACCCTGGCATACTGTTTGTTTATTACAGTTATTTTCTTGGAGTTATTAAAAAAAAAAGTGCTTCAGTGACTGATGTATTCCCTTCACAATTTCAATTTCTAATTAAAATGACAACTCAGGTCAACAGACCGGATTGTCTGTGGAACAAAACCAGAAATTTGTAAATGCAGACAGGCTCCGTGGTATTTACACATTAGATACGTACCCAGAAGAACATTATGATTCTAACTCACTGAAGCTCTATAGAGGTGCAAGACTTTAGCACAGCCTTATATTGGATTGACTTGGTAGTAAGTGTAATTTTACAGTATTGATTTTATTTTTTTATATATGTATATATATATATATACACACACATACATACACACAGTACCAGTCAAAAGTTTGAGTGCACTTGCTGGAAACTAGGTTTTTTTCCATAATTGACAATGTTTTACGTCGTATACGTTTCTGTAAATACTTGAAAATGAAAACACATGTTACAATATACAAAACAAAACATAAGGGGTATCAAAGCAATGTTCAAGAAAATTGAAAATTGTCTCTAAATCTTGGATTCCTCAAAATAGCCACCCTTTGCCTTAATAACAGCCTCACAAACACGAGGCATTCGGTTAACAAGTTTCAGCAGGAAATCACCCGACATGTCTTCCCAGCTCTTCTGCAGCAATTCCCTGAGATGTAGGGCACTTGTGGGTAGCTTTGCTTTGACTCTTCTGTCCAGTTCGTCCCATACAAATTCTGTGGGATTGAGGTCTGGAGACTGGGCAGGCCAGGTCATTAGATTGAGTTGTCCTTCACTTTCCTTCTTCGCCAGATAGTTCTTGCACAACTTTGGGTGTGTTTTGGGTCATTATCTTGCTGAAGAATGAAGGACTGCCCAACTAGCTGTAATCCTGGTGGAATGGCATGCCTCTGAAGTATGCTATGATAGCCATGCTGGTTGAGCTTGCCATGGACTTGGTAAAGATCACCAACTCTGTCACCAGCAAAGCAACCCCAGACCATGACACTGCCTCCTCCATGCTTGACAGTGGGAACCACACATGCAGAACTCATGCGCTCACCCTCTCTGCGTCTTACAAATACTCGGCGGTTGGACCCAAATATTTCAAATTTTGACTCATCGGTCCATAAGACCGACTTCCACTCCTCAAATGTCCAGTTTCTGTGTTTTTTAGCCCAGGCAAGTCTCTTCCTCGTATTCTGCACTCTTAACAATGGTTTCTTTGCAGCAATTCTTCCAGTTAGGCCAGCTTCACGCAATCTCCTCTGAACAGTTGATGTTGAAACATCTGTACTTCTAGTAGCATTTAGCTGAGCTTGTATTTCAGGGGCAGTTAATCGCTGGTTTTGCAGACTTGTGACTGAATGAACTTGTTCTCTGATTCTGAGGTCACCCTTGGCCTGCCTGACCTTGTTCGGTCCTCATGAGTGCCAGTATCTCCAAATCGTTTGATGGTCTTGGCCACAGCAGTTATAGACACTTGCAAAGTTCTTGCAATTTGTCTTAAAGATTGACCTTCATTTCTTAAAGTAATTACAGACTGTCTTTTTTCTTTGCTTAACTGAGCGTATTTTGTCATTTTCTGCTCCCTTACATTCAGGAATAACAAACTTGTGCCTATGCTACCTACATTTATAGTAATAATGGAACCTCACCTGTTAACAATAATTGGTGACAAAAGGTTAATTAGGTAACATGCTAGTCAACTCAGAGAACATCTAACAAAGACACTTTTATACTTAGGCCAGTGTTCTAACACTGTGTTATACACATTTCAGACTTTTAACTGACTTGGGCTTCAGACTGAAATCCCCTTGCTTTGGGTGACCATTTCATGTAAATCTTGTCAATTTCAATTTTCATTTATTAGTATTGTGTGTGTGTGTGTGTGTGTATATATATATATATATATATATATATATATATATATATATATATATATATATATATATTTATTTATTTATTTTTTTTCTAGCAGCATTAAAGCTAGAAGCCTTGTCAATTTGGCACTTGAGCCAGACTGCAGGTCGGTTGCTGACAAGCCACAGGTAGCAGTCAGGGAAGGGTGTGTAGAGTAGATGCCAGGTTGCATGCAATACAGCAAGGAAGCCAGAAATAGGTAAATGTGTTTGCTCATTCAGAACCAGTATACATTTTCTGGTCACATAGGAAGGGGACTGTTTTTAAAGAGGTGTATGATTGAAGGAGGTTTTTACATAATTCAGTTCAATACACACTTACTGCTTATAATAACCCCTCACCCCCACTGTGGTGCCTCAGAAGTACTGGCTTGGAACATACTAATTTTTTCCATTCTCCAAGGTTATCATAGTACTAGTGCAGTCTATAATGGCCAAATGCTTGCTGAGTAAGATACATGCCTGTCATCTGGGGTGAATGTCACAGGTAGGTGTCAGAAACTGGATACGTTTTTTTTTCTTTTTTTCTGCTGAAGAAAATAATTTGGAAAAGCTGCCTCCTCAGTAATTCGTGACACCCCATGAAATGTCCTTGATGCTGTTGATTTTATTTATTCACTGCCCATTACGAGGCTATGTGGCAATTTTCCATTTTAAAGTGGATTTTAATAGCCACTATTCCTGCAACAGAGTGAACATTGCTTGACTGCAGGTTTTTAGGTTGGAAAAAATAGGTAAGCCATTCCTGGTTATTAAACACATGGCCCTCTGTATTTTTGAGAGCACTCTTGCATCATGAGCAGCTCCCTACGATTTGTAGGTATTTTTTAATTACTCTGATTTATTAACATACTGATCCTTCATTTAGGAGAATGTTGCAATGGAATAGAGGTGTCGGCCCTTTATTTGCATGAGATAGATATGCATCTGTTCAGAAGAAGTTAACGTTTACAGTGCTCCCCCTTTATAACGCTGTAGTAGGGAGCCATAGTTACAAGACCATGCTGTTTGTGTTCCGCCTTATATCGAGTATAAAAGGGCTACTGTAATGGCATTATGGAGCAAATGAAATCCACGACCCTACCTTGTTTTAACCGATTCCGCACTATAACGGGGTGCGTTATAACCAGTGAGCAAGAGTGTCAGTGTAGATTTACTTATACTTTACCTCCTGGATAAGAAAGATCTTATCTATATATGATCATATATATGTGTGGCATATATATTGGGAACCACACATCTAATGGTGATGAAACGTATACAGTGTGTGGGCATTCTTTGGCACCAGTGGGGATCTTGAGGGGATTCAAATCTAGGTCATGGTGATCTGATTTTGCAATGTTTCTAGTCTTCAGAACCACTTGCCCAAAGTTACTGGGCAAAGAGGTAATAAGGGACTGAATAAAACTGTTGGTGTTATAATACTAGTAACAAAACCCTAGACACTGTTTTGAAAAGTTGGAGGATTTTTTTTTTGTTTTTAGTATAAACTGCAAATATTGGCATTTTGATATAAAGACCTTCAGGCCCCTCTTAGTTTAGTACTGTAGGTAACAGGCTTGGATAATGCCTCTGTATGGGCTCTCCCACATTGCACAGAGCTCACAGTGGCTTTGTAGGGATATTGGCCTTCCGTTCTTCTGCATGACCGAGGTTTGAGAAGAACAGTTGCCAGCAGGATGGGGGCATGAAGGGAGGGGTTGAAGTCTGATGTCAGCCCTCCAATATAGAAAATAATTCTGCCTCAGCACCTGCAAGTGATATACAACTGTCAGGCCTACGTTGGTACTGTGATGAATGTCAGGGAGCAGGGAGTCCATCACAAGGGGTCCGATTTCCTATAATAGAGCGTTTCGAATGTTGAGAGGCCATGGGGGGGCCCCACGAGGAGTCAGCTTTGCTGAGCTAGGAGGAGTTTGGAGTTGCGGTACAGAATAGCTGCAGCAGCTATAGCTGAGAAGCTTTCCTCAAGGCAAGATCAAGGGGCAGGATCAGAGTAGTGTTAATACAGGATAATCGCCTCCTGAAATAGGAACTTAAATGTTTCAGACTTTGCTGTGGAAAAGAGACTATTTCTTACTGCTTCTTTTTGCAGCATCTGTTCTTAACAAGGGAGGGGACTTAAGGTTCCCCATTGATAATTAGGTTGACAATGGTGTTCTCGAAATAATAGGCTGTGATTGCTCTTGTGGTTTTAAAGAAGGATTCCAGCATGTTACTATTGTAAAATGGGTAACCATTTGAAGGAGAGCAATTGAATTCTAAAAGAAGACGAGGGGGTCATTTTTTCATATATACAAGGAGGTTATTACACACACACACACACACACACACACACACACACACACATATAGTGGTATTACTTGTAGCTTTCGTCAGATTACACTGATATAGCATAAGTGCAAATCAGGCCACTGCACAGTAGTTTTCATCTTTTGAGTAAATCACTGCTGTAATTACAGTGATCGTTCTATAAGTACATAAATTGGTACTCAGTTGGCATTCCACACCCACTTTGAGTGTCTAGTGCATTGCTGTACATGATGTAGCACGTTTGTTGCTTGTGAAATGCAAGCTTTTGTGGTAGCAACAATTTGGTCGCTGCCCTCAGGTAATCCAGATGATAAGATCTTTCTGATACGGAAGTAACTCCCTTAGAAAAAGCAGAATTATGTCGTCTTCTACTTTCTCTGTCCTTCACTGTGTTCTAAATAAATTAAACCGGTTCATATTTTGGGAGTTTCTCCCAAAACAGGCATTGTTATGTTGTTATAAAACCATATTCATTTAAAGACATAGAAATCTCAGCAGGTTGACAAAAACAAAGCACAGACTGACTGTAGTGCTAAAGCTCAGAGGTCTTCTTTCTTCAATTTCAGCACTAATCATTAACATCAGACACAGCAAGCAGCATAAGCAGACATAAGCTTCAGTAAAGTGGGGAAAAAATATTTGGCATGGAGTACTATACTGTATATAGAGAGGGTACAACATTTAAATCTCTATACGCTACACTTCAGTTTTAACATTTAAAATAGGCAATAAGGCATGACTGAGTGACATGCAGGATGAGTCTTGCATTTACGGAGGCAAAATCGTGAGGGACTGCATTTTGCTGGTAGCTTGCCGACATCGTCTGTCAAGCTCCTGCATGACAATGTTAATTGAGCTTGGACACCCACTGTCCTTCAATTCTCCTGAGCAGATGTGGGGAATTGCTACAGTGAGAAAACTTAATTGAACATTCTACAATTTGGGAGATAAACTAGGGAAAAATAATTGGTTACTTTAAATTGTGAGCTGAAGATTCTGCTATACAGCACATTTATGTTATTTGTACTGTACCATTTATTTATTACAGTGTAAGTAATACTTAATGGGGCTCATCAGGTTTAGTCAAGCATATTTCTTAGTGTTAGTAGCACAGTACTTGTGATTTGGTTTCTAGTTGGTCCTGCTTACTGTACATGTCTGCTTGAGTAAGATTGCAGGGTTTCTTGCACCACATTTTTTACAGGCTATTATTGTAACCCTTTTAATGCAAATGGGGGGGGACGGGACTCCAAAGCCTGTTTCTTTGTCATGAGTTAATTTCAGGACACTTAGGTACTGTATTCTTCAATTTATTTTTGTCATCAAGGTTTTTTCAGAGTGCAAATTGCAACCTTTCTTGCGTGAAAGAAAGAAACGACACGTAGCAAGCAGCTCAGCTCCTTAATTTCAGCTCTTAAGGCCACGATACACTGTGCAATTTCAGTGCAATGCAATCAGATTGCAGGCCGTGATTGCATGGGTATCGCATCATTATTGCACCGTGCAATCAGACTCGATCGGATTGCATCCTATCGCAAGATATCGAGCCGGGCTCTATTTTCTTGCAATCACCCTGGACAAGTATCCAGTCAGTAAGCAAGGATGAGTCACATGACAACATCTACACTGACAGGAAAGAACTTGAACTTGACAGGAGAGAGCCGGAGAAGCAATTTCCCGTTCTGCTGCTGTATTCATAGTCATACACATGAAACTGTGCTAAACTGGAAGTTTTCTCTGAACTTACAAGTTTACAAGCACCTGGTCAATTTAAACGTTTTAATAAAAATAAAGGAAGGGGAAATA